>NC_139955.1:17798821-17896321 GCF_963454915.1 Gymnoscopelus microlampas | reverse complement strand
GACCTGAGTTTGAATCTATGATGATGATGATGGAATCTATCTACACTCTCCAATCTAAAACAAAAACTGCCACAAAAGATTATTATTATTATTTTGTATGTATCTTTTGCAATTTCATACCTTTATTTGATAGTCATAGAGGACAGAGACAGGAAAGGCAGGAGAGAGAGGGGGATGACATGCAGCAAGGAGCCTCTGTTTGCATTTGAACCAAGGCCAGCTGCACCAAGGACTGTGTTCTCATTTACGTGGTATGTGCTCTTACCAGGTGAGCCACCGGGGCAACCCCGCAAAATAATTTTAAATAAAGATAAACTGGATTTAACGTCTTCCTTTTGTCTGACACTTCTCACCTATGAGCTTAGACCACTGGGCAGGAGGTCGGAACAGAGGATACTGCTTAGGGAAGGTCTGTGGGCTCCAGTGACCCGTAAAGACCAGGATGTAAGAGGCAGGACCCCTGGCTGAGCATTCCATCCCATCCATTGGTCGGATAGGGCCAGCGTAGGACAGTGAAAGCATCAGGAGCATAATGAGCAGATGCTGCAACCAACCACTGGACAGGCACTCGAATGACATCATCTGCAAGAGACAGAAAACAGGGGGAAAGGCTGTTTAAGTAATCCTCACCAGTCCTCAATTATGATTGAGCCGTGCTCAAAGCTGCTATAAAATGCTCTATAAACACACATCTGTACCCACATTACATCAATATTACTGCGCCAAACAAATTGTTTCAGAAGTGTCAGATTTTGTTTGTTTTGTGTTTGTGATTCACAAAAAAATGTTTCTGTTAGCATTTTAGGAGAGAAATAGGCCATTAAGTTGCTCAATATTGATTCATTTAACATCAGCTTCTAGTTTAAAATATTGTTATCAAGCTTTATTGTGGCAATCAGGGTAGTGAATTGTAGTGAAATTGTTAATAAAAACTGGTTTATTATATGCCATGCAAGGCCGTGGTTTACAGGTGATTTTAGAACAGCTAACGGTGTTTTGGGCGCTCCACTCCCCACAGTGCTTAACAACGCCCTATAGCTGTTCTAAAACAACTATAAACCATGGCCTCTTGGGGCTTATTGCTTTAATATACGCACATCCTGGCTGTTCCCGGCAATGACATTTCTGGCTGATGCAATAATCAATAAGATCATCAAACAGACCTTGGTTTGATTAAACCAATTTAGCACTGACAAATCTATGCTCATTGGCAAAAAACAACAACAACAATTAATGCACAAAACAGAAATAAGAAGAGATAACTACTACGTTTTGGAATCCCAGGCAGGGAAAATCAGTCTTTGGTTTGGAAATTCCATGTCATCACTGCCCTGATATCACAGCAGCTCCATGTTATCTATGTTCTGAGACAATGGTTTATTGAACCCATTGACCCTTCAGCCTCCCGTTGAAAAACCCTCCTATTCCCCACAGGCTGGGCGATACGCGTTGGTCCAGAGCCAAACCTGCGGCCGAAGTGCATAACCGTTAGCATTCGCCGCTGTCACTGTAATGTCTGGTACTAAGCCACCCTAAAATAAAACAACATGGATGACTCCTACATGGACAGATATAAATCTGGTCTGGTGTGCTCTACTATACTGACCTCACTGACTGACCATTTAACTGACCACCAGCTGCTGAGTCAGACTCACACACACGTGTGTGTGTGTGTGTGTGTGTGTGTGTGTGTGTGTGTGTGTGTGTGTGTGTGTGTGTGTGTGTGTGTGTGTGTGTGTGTGTGTGTGTGTGTGTGTGTGTGCATTTTTCCTGGTCCTCACAAGAGAAACAGTTGTTTTGTGGTTAAAAAATATTTTTACAGTTAGGTTTACAATTAGGAAAATATTCAGGTTGGGGTTAGGGTTAGCATTAGGCCTGTCATTCTCTTCTCCAACCTCCAACTCCACTCCATCCAGTCTGCAGCCTACACAGCCTTCCCTCCTCCACCCATACTCATCTCACTGCTTCCATCTCCATCTATACACTCATCTCACTGCTTCCATCTCCATCTATACACTCATCTCACTGCTTCCCTCTCCATCTATACACTCATCTCACTGCTTCCATCTCCATCTATACACTCATCTCACTGCTTCCCTCTCCATCTATACACTCATCTCACTGCTTCCCTCTCCATCTATACACTCATCTCACTGCTTCCCTTCTCCATCCATACACTCATCTCACTGCTTCCCTTCTCTACCCACATTCTCATCTCACTGCTGCTCTCTGTGATTTACAGTCCTGTTTATGGGAATAGCAGAATTAGAATAACAGAACAACAGCCTGGGAACCTATTTTCAGTACAGTTTGTGACTCTCCCTCTGTCTCACACACTCAACCAGTGCAGCAGAAAAGACAAGATAAGTTGACAAGACAAACAAGATAAGTTGTGAAAACCACTCCTTTTACTGTAATATGTTGCATGAACTAATGTCTGCCAATAGCAAGTTAAAACTAACACCCTTAATTCACTGATCAAATCATTGCAATCTTTATTGGAACGAGTGGGGGAGCGAAAAATATAAACGTTACAGACAAGAAGGAAAGAATTCACCAGAGATGGACAACACTCAATGCTCAAATGATGACAGCGTGAAATATATGAGTTCAGGGATGAGCATAAAGTGGATTTAAGACTGAACTGAAAGATCTTAAGCAGGAAAATAATGTGGACTTACACAAACAAAGAATTCAAAGAAGATGTGAAAACCGAACTCAAAGATCTGAAGCAGGAAATGTATCAAACACTTTCTGCTAACTCTATCTAATCCAGGCCCACAAGACTAGACTGAATGAAGGAGAAGGGCAAATGAATGAGGCTGAGACAATTAACATTAATATTTAAGTGGTTGAGAATCTATTTTTATTCTGGTATATATTGGGTTAAATCATATTTGATCAATACTGAAGACTTTGTTTGGACATAAATCAGATAAGTCGGGATGACGTTGGAAATATTGTGTTTCACCCAAGGGGCCAGCTTCTGAGTTGTAAATTGAGGTTGTATAGGAAGTGACAGTTCATATGAATGGCCTGTAGTTTTGCTGTTTCACCCCTGCTGGTGTCAGAAAGAATTACTCTCCATTCAAATGGATGGGTTTTTGCCGAACTTTACACTTGATTTTATTACCTTAATAAACATTGTCATAAATACTATATGCTTTCAGTGGCTAGTTTAAAGTCTTCTTTCAATCAGCATGATATGCGTTTTGGTAAATTATGGTCCCATTTATTTTAAAATTGATGATAAAGTAGGGTATGCTGTAGGAGGGGCGTGGCTACCTTGTGATGATTTGATTGACAAGCTACACAACCAATAGCATTCATTCCCCACCCCCGCTCTGGTCCCAACCAATAGCATTCATTTCCTTGTTCTGGATATACAAAGGTGGCGGATTTGTACAAGCATGCTCTCCCCTAACCCTAAAGGCCTTGACCAAGTCGAACTTGAAGAACTAACAGCAAGGAGTGGGGACTAATCAGATTGCTTTGCATTGCCTCACGTCTCCGGTCAAATTTGCACTAGAACACACAGCAAAGACTACAGCTGATAGGTAGCTGATGGTGCTGTTCTGCATCTGTGTGAAAGGAAATAACTCTCCATAGATAAGACCTGCAACATGTCACCACCAAAGCTGCGCGTGCCCCTTCTCGGGGGTATGATCTCCATTGTTAGCCAATGCTATTTGAACTAATTAGCTTATATAGTTTAGTAACACTATCCAATCTTTTTTGGGGGGGATTATATTTCCAACAAGCTGGAAATATTCTGAGCATTTCCATACTAAGCTCATATTTTTTCCAATAAGTCGTTTTTAAGAACGAGAGTTTTGTGGAATCTGCTCTAACCAGTCAGATTACTTCTGCTTTCTGCACGTATTGTTGAAATCTCTCTTCCATATATCCGTATTTTATTTCACTTTTTCGGGCACTAGGGGCACATCTCACTCGGGTAGTAAGCTATATTGGTGGGGTAATGGAATGCATCTGGGTGGGAGGACTTTTTTTTACAAGAGCAAGATTGAGCATGGATTAAACTGTTAGTGGATTAAGTCTGCAAAAGCTGAATCAGTTTGAGGACTTTTTGTTGTACAAATATTTTATGGTGCATCAGTGGGTTTTAAACTTTCAATGGACACACACCTTACATCAGTATAACTGCCCCAAATAAATTGTATACATTTTTTGTTGTAAATCTTGATTTACTGGGTGGGCTAAGGACACATTATCCGAATTCAGGTCTGTGCAGTCTTAATGGTAGGGCAAGTGATTTTTGTTAAATAAGTGTTATAAGTGTTAAATGGCTATGTATTCTGATAGTACTCATTGTATAGAATAGTAACAGGAGTCTCCCTGTCTCTCCATCTCTTTTGAAAGCAGAAAATGCATTTTCAGGTCGAGATACCTATTTGATCCAATCAGGATAGAGAACTCATACAGGATACAGATTAAACAAGTGAAATTGGAAGTGATAACACAAAGAAACGAGCAGACACATTTTTAACTGGAACACATTTTTGTTCATGAAATACCTTTTCATGCTTCAAACTGGAACACTATAAAATTGAAGCTGATAAATGGGTACTCTTTCCTGATTGGCTGATGATTTGCAACCCACCTGAAAATGTATTTTCTGTTTATTAAAGGGCTGGAGAGACAGGGAGATTCCTGTTACTGAACAAACACCCTATAGCAATGAATACTATCAGAATATAGTGCTTAAACATTTGAACAAAAAACGTTTTGTTTTAAACAAAAAATATCACTTACCCTACCTTTAAGTTGTCTGGAGGTTGAAGAATGCAAGGTCCTGCCTAAAATGAAAGAAAGAAAAGGCTCAAGCTTTATTTTCAACAAGAAATCGACATGTCTCAACATGGACATGAGAAATTAAAACATGTTGGATTTAGTAATGAATTTTATAGCTTATACAAACTATAATATATATACAAACTGGCTATCCTTGGCTATCCTAATCGCCTCTCAGTCCAATTTGAATGCCATAAAGAAGTCAGGGACAAAGTGGAAAGGTATGTAATTCAGTCAAGAAAAGTTAGAAAACCAAGTGACGATGACACCGATTAATGTATATGCCCCCCCCCCCCCCTGCCAGAGAGTACCAAATGTTTTTTTCCTTTTTCTTTTCAAAACTCAGTTTTTCACACATCTTTTCATTGCATATTGAGACTAGGTATTTTGATATGTGGAGGGACTCTAATGTGGTCATGATACATTATTTTGATTACAACAAGCCTCAAGAAAAACAAGATGCATCTGACCAAGTTAAGTAACATGTCAGTGCAGGAAATGGGATGGGATAAGTGATGTTTGGAGAGAACTTCACCATCTAGAAAGGGACTGTATAAACTATTTAGTATCTCCCTCTGTCTACTCCACAAATGATTACTTTTTTAATTAGTAGGCCTACTGGTGAAAGTCACAATGTGATCGGCTTGACAATACACCTGAATAGTAGAAAAACTAATACTGTATGGAGGCGCAATGTGGGTATTTTGAAAAATAAGGCAAATATGGAACAGATAAGGGAAGACATAAAAGGTGTAAAGAAGAGAATGATGATGTGGAATGTGGACCCTGTAATACTGTGGGATGTTATGAAGGCAGTAATGTGTGGAAAGCTGATCGCCCTGACAACATCACAAAAAAACACCCCAGCTAGCCATATAAAAACACAAAGTAAAACCAGAGACAAAACATAAAAACACAGAGGATCTGTTGGTATTACAACAAATTAAGGAAACAACGGGGGAGAAACATGAGAACCTCAGGGGAGATGCAGTATAGAAAAAAAGATTTATAAATCTGACTTATTATGAATCAGGTCCAAAAGCAACTAGACTCCTGGCCAGCCGCCTGTGTAAAGAGCAGGCCTCTAATACAATTCATAAAATGACCAACCAATTATGAATGTGCATGAGCCAATTTACATAGAAAGACTATTTGAAGAGTACTCTAGGAAATTCAGTTTCAAACCACAATCAGCTGATGAAACAAAATGACTTATTTTAATAAGTAAAACAATATTTTAACCAATCTGTATGGTATGTTAATACAATAATAACTTGCACATTTGCTGTGGTTGGAGGTGGTCTCTCTACTCTTCCATTGAGAAATGTAGGCCCTAGTGTCAGGAAAGACACCGACTTGTACATTTTCAATCAAGTTATTTGATTGACAATGTACCAGGTGAGGTATATAGGGCTTAAGTGGTTCAAATATATTTGTATAAATATTGAAATATTTCTAGGGAACCATTTATAGTAATTGTTTGCAAAATAGTGTAAAATAGCTTATCAATATGATCACAACATGTTATATGTTATATGCGCAGTGAGCTTGTAGATCTGCTATTTTAGCTGTGCGATACTGGAGTGCAACGAAGTATAAATCAGGCTTTACTGAGCTGTGAGATCAAAGCCAGGCAACTGTGTGCCTCCATACACAAGGTATTTTTATGGTGGGCTGTTAAACTTGGCAGTGGTTAATAATATAAGTTTAGGGGAGACAGGGAATGGATTACATGCACAATGACATATCAGGCTGTGGTCAGAAAAATGGCAGAGTTGACTTTTGGAGCTATATTGGAAGTGTAATATCATCTGACCTCTGGAAATAGATTTCAAACGGACAATGTGTGTTGAGATATGACTGATATGTGTGAGTTTGTGTGCATGCGTGCACTCACACACTTGTGCACTCACACACATGTGGATGCATGTGTGTGTATACGTGCCTTCTTGCCTGCATACATATGTGTGAGTGTTGCTGGCCATTTTTAACTGTGCATTCTGCAGCTACTTCAGGTCTCATTTAAAGCTTACCAATGGTAACCAATGGAAACATCATGCCATGCTATAGCCATGGAGCATCATTCTTCCTTTTAAATAAATGCACACAAGCACACTTAAAATACACATACAAACACGCACAACACCCAAAACAAAAGCGCAAGTATGCTCACTGTACTAAACTTATATGGAGGTCAGTAGATTAATCCATAGGGCCATTCACCCTCATCACACTGACACTTTAATAACACAGTGAAGAAACATTTCTAGCATTCCAATCCAGACTGACACAGTGAACATATTCAGTCAACACACACACACACACACACACACACACACACACACACACACACACACACACACACACACACACACACACACACACACACACACACACACACACACACACACACACACACACACACACACACACACACACACACACACACACACACACACACACACACACACTAATGAATGCATGCATGGACATACACACATACAGTACACAGCGGTGTTGTGTAAATTAGCTCTCTTCTGCTGATGCAACATTCAATATTGACATTAACATTGATAACAGGGGAGGGGGAGTAGAGCTCTCTCATGACCACTCAGTTTGAGGGGGCTACTAGTTGCAAAGAGATAACCACTTTATTTATGGTTGTTGATATAAAGCACTCTAGGGAAATCAACAGTGGCTCCACTAAATGCATCCTAGGCTTCCATGGGGGTCCCAACCTTTAGGGTTCTGTATGCATTAATGATTAACACAAAGACAATATCACCGTCCTTCCTCTTATTGGCTGAGGTTTATGTAAAACAATAATACTAGTTTAATACTTTCTCTCTGTCTGTCTGTCTGTCTCTCTCTCCCTACCTCTCTCTCTCTCTCTCTCTCTCTCTCTCTCTCAGAACACACACACGTCCCAACCACACACATCAAACACACTTATTAATTCTCATCAGCCGGCATAGCCATAAAGAGCTGACAAGACAAACACAGCAGTTTTCCCCGTCTCTGAGGCACGAGACACAATAAAATGAGGGGGTGTGGCTTGGTGCCAGACTGCGGCCCTATGGATGAATTCCACTCTATAATTACAACAGACTCATGCAGGGATAATACACACACACACACACACACACACACACACACACACACACACATTCATCTAAACTCATACATGCTGGCATACTAGCACACTTTGCCCATGCAGGCACACAGTCATCAAACACATGCACATGCACGCCCGCACGCCCGCCCAGTTTTTTCAATTTTATAAAGGTTATAGGGCAGTGAGGTTAAATGCTGCTTTTCTGAAACCAACCCTGAAAGTGGATAAGGGACATATATTTAGTAATGTACATAATTTAATAATACGTTTTGAAAGGAAGTTAACCACTTTCAGCCTGGTGTCCCTATTTTGGGCAAGTTCTCGCCACGTGACACTTGTCTATGTAGCATAAAATAGGGCTGTGAATGATTAAAAACCATTCATTTACATTGTATTTTTATATACACACACATGCACATGCACATGCACACACACGCACACACACACACTCTCCCAACAAACACATCTCATTTCTCTTTGACATGTAAACACAAACCCAGTCACACCGACAGACCGACACACAGACAGACAGACAGACAGACCACCACACATGTCCAGCATACCAGCGGAGGTCACAAACCTCTGGGTGTTTGACATGCTGCGGGCTGATGGAAAACCACTCTGACGACAGTGTGGGCAGAGAGGACGGAACGTGAGACGGGGAGAAGTGTGTGCAGATCAGTGGCACCGAGGCTTTGGACGGGCCCATATGTTGAAGCATTCACCACAGCTCAAGTATTATTGTTTTACATCAACCTCAGCCAAATATGAAGGACAGTGACTACCACTGAAAACCGGAAAATAGCCGACATGCAAGCTCACATCACATTGCGATGCTTTGAGGGCTTGTAGATCTTCAGAAATCAGAAATTAGGCAGTACGATGATAATAATAAATGCATTAATAACTAATGCATGCAGTATGACACCGAGAGTTGCACAGGTGAAGCTAGAGGCTATGGCCATGAAATTGTAGACAAAATAAAATCTATACACATGCAGGTATAACAGAAGAAAAACATTCCAGATAAGTTCAAAAAGAAGAAATCTCTGTTAATGATGAAAAGTACAGGCAGATTGTCAGAGAGCGCTGCCAGCAATTCCCACATACTACTGATTCATTCCATTCATTCGTCCATTGTCTGTATGTTCTTAGCCTATTCTGTATATATATATTTTTTCTATAGTCATTCACCACAATTATTTGTATTTTTTATAGTTTATTACCACAAGGCTACTGAATTGATTATTAGTACCATAGGCCTTTATCATAACTTCTTTTTCATCTTTTATTACCTACATGTAGCCTATTATATTTTTGACTATATTTGTTGGAGGTTTCTTGTAGCACATTTCACTGTTCTCATACCCATGAGTAATGTGACCAATCTAATATTTATTTGACTAAAAGTATAGGCTATATCCACTCAAAGGCAACGTGAAGGCAATGCACTAATTACTAAACGATTATTTAAGTACTGCAGAGAAAGCAGGAGATCATGCAGCTATTGTACACTGTATTCACATTTTCAACAACAGAGAATGAATGAATGAGGCTCTCAGTGTGTCTTACCTGCGCTGGGTCAATCAATCAATCAATCAGTCAGTCAGTCTGTCAGTTCCACGCCACAGCAACTTCAGTCACACTCTGTTCTGGTGAAGGCTTGTCTCTGTTGCTCCCTCTCCAAATCTCTGTCAACCTCCACTGCTCTCCTCTCTCTATCTCTCAGTCTCTCTCCAAATCTCTGTCAACCTCCACTGCTCTCTTTTCTCTCTCTCTCTCTCTCTCTCTCTCTCCTCCCCCTAGCTCTCCTTGTATGGAAAGGCAATGAGCGGCCCCCTCCTCTCTCCTACAGTATATCTCCCCTTCCTTCTCTGCCTCCCCTCTCTCTCTCTCTCGCTCTCTTTACTTTCTCTCCCCCTTGTGTACGCACATTGGATGGGTGTGTAAACTCAGCAACCTCACTTCATATTGCTGACAAGGTAATCAACACCACGTTGGCCTCTTTTAACGTAGCCCAACGTTCCTCCACTCAGCGCAGGAATCCTGCACGGATTTACTGACTGTACCGCTGCCGTTTATATGACCTCCAGAGGTGTAGAGTTGCTGAATAATGACGTGCCAGCACAATGAGCACACTGTAAAACCCTGGGTGTTCATTTTGACATTTTGAGAGCAGACAAATGCACCCGCATGGGTCCATATGTCCGCTCTCAAGAGTCCAAATCAGCACTCAGGATTTTACTGTGCAAGGGGGAAGGAGAAATAATGTAAGAATCATGTCTACCTGTGGACACGCGACCTGGAGAGATCCCCGTCCGACGAGAGGAGCTTGGATGGAAAGTGCAGGAGATCTTTCATTTCCACAATCAATCTGCTGATTGGGCGCTCCCTCTCTCTTCCTCACTTCAAACAGCCTCTTCCTCCATGAGGCAGAGCCAGGGTTTTCATTATTTCAAATGTTACATTTTAACATCCACATCCATGACGCAAGAGACTAGACAGATGACCTCTAGGACTGTTTTTCTCTCTCTCTCACACACACACACACACACACACACACACACACACACACACACACACACACACACACACACACACACACACACACACACACACACACACACACACACACACACACACACACACAGAGAGAACTCGGCCCCAAACCAAGAGGTATGTCATTGTGAAATTCCTTTGCCCGATCCAGCTCTGTAGCCCTCACATCTATCTGGCTAGGATTAAACAGGCCTGGGCTACGAGCAAAGACGTTTAAACCGACAGCAGGGCCTCATTTTCACTGCCTGGCCCACTGTGAACCTTCTAGGATGGAGAAGTAATGAGGACGTGCAGTGGATGTAGCACCACCGACAAGCAAATGGAGACCTGCTTCTGTCTCCCTCTCCTCTCCAAGCCACACCGTTGTGCAACGTATAAATTAAACTCCCCTCTCTGTCTACAGCTTGCTATTGTTCCTCTCTCGCTTTCCATCTCCTCCTATTCCTTTCTCCAGAACTTTCCCGGTCTGTCTGTTTGTCTGTCTCTCGGCACCGGGTTTCAATGTCTGTACCCATCTGTCAGTCTGTCTGTCTGTGCAGCTGAAAGTAGGTTACAGGAAAACCCAGACTTCCCCTTCACTGCCCGCTGATTAATGACAGTAAGCTTCCAGTCCAGATTGACTCACATTGGACGTAAAACGTTGACGTGCGCAGGCCCAAATATATAAAGACGTGCATTTTCACATGTGCATGAAATGTAAGGATTGAATACATACATGATGGTTAAACTCAAATCACATCACATCCACTGACCCTGATAGACAGGCCTATAGACATAGGCGCGCGCACACACACACACACACACACACACACACACACACACACACACACACACACACACACACACACAAGTAATTTGGCAAATGGGAACTGATCCCCACTCAGCCCTGCTTTTGAGAACGCACATCTGTACGGCAGTTATCAGGACTCTGCACACACACGCACACACACACCAGAAAGAGGGGTAGTGTGCCAAGCAAATGGAGCTCCAGGTTGCCAGGCTGACGCAAATAAGTCTCCGAGCTTGCTGGAAGCTTTCCTCCCGTCAATCAGACACCGGGTTCCACCGGCCAAGAGAGTAAAGGAGAGAGAGAGGTAAACGGTGAACTCGGCACAGTCCGTTGGGCTGGTGCCATGCTAGCCCCCAGCAGGAGGCTCTCTGTCATGCACACATCATTCAACGCTGGAAGAGGGGCACTCTGATGAACAGATGGAGAACATTCTCTGTCCATTGTGTTACCATATTAGGGAAGAACGGAGGATGGGAAGACAGAATGGAAAGACTCACTGGATGAGGCAAATAATTGCAGATGGCTAGTTGTTATGCTGTCGGGGACATGAGTATTCAAAATATTGTGATTGTCTTTTGATATCCAGTCCACTTTATTAATTAGCATTTCTGGTAACACACCGCTGAGAGGTGATGCAACATGGTTGTCATCCAGTGACTGGACACATATTTAGTGCACGAGAGAACCAGAGGTAAATATTTGTCCATGGAACCTTTGGGTTGCTACAGGAGCTCCAACTCTTCAACGGGGATGGGCTGTCACCGGGGACTAATGCATCATACAGAACCATGTGCGCACACCGCACACACACAAGCTCAGTGACATTTTCCTCTCCTGTCAAACTACTCTCCTAAACGTTAAAGCTAGGACACTGCAGGACTTCAGTCAAACCTCTTACATGACCCACCACGACCTAGTTTTGGCTGTTTTTCTCCTTTGCGACCTACTCAGTAGAACAAACTCGTTACCCAACGACGCAGCTCCAACCAAGAACTCATAACCAACGCCATAAATTGTAGGTCCTGAACGAGCATTGTGGGAATTGATGAGTCAAAAGTCTGTTCTAAAGGTTTGGTTGACGTGTTCCCAGATCTGATCGGAGACACTCGTTAACTCCCCCTAAGCAGTGAAATACCACCCCCCCCCCCCCCACCACACACACACACACACATCTTCCCAGCTTAGCATGGGGGCTGGGCATGCTGGACGATGCCGTGCTGTGTCTTGTTGCACAACCTTCCGAATGGGAATTGGGAAGCTGAGTCGAGGTGTGTGAATCAGGTCTGTCGCCTGTTAAAATGATGTTTGCATTGTGGGCCTCCATCTCTCTCACACACACACACACACACACACACACACACACACACAACACAGGCCGGTTATGTAAACTGCTCGTCCCGGGACTGGTGATTACAGAAACCAGCCACAGCTATCTTGACTGCTGGTTTCCAGTATCAGTGACTTTCAGTGAAAATAACTAAATGATACAACAAATAAAGAATTTTATATTATAAAAAAAATCTTCACTAAATTAGGTACAATGATCTCAAGTCATCTGCCAATAAACCGTCCAATAAGCTTTGTTTTAATACATCCTGCTGCGTGCCTGTAATTTGCTTTAAAAAAAATGTGTGGGAGGTACTGATTTTCTTCTTTTTTTATTCTTACAATAAAATGCCATATATTATGAATGAAACACCCAATCAACCCCAAATTGGAATCGCATGTTGAAGGGCCTCTGTGGAGCACACCTCCAAAAGCACCTTCACCTCTGCCCATAGGGGGTATCATAAAGTTGCACCCTATGTTGTACACAACTTACACTGGCTAGGCAACCCAGCCTGGCGGAAATATGTGCACCAAGTCCGAGGGGCGCACTTGCAGCCGCCTACCCGACACCAGGGCTGAAATTTTGTCAATGGAAAAGTAGAGACCACCTCAAACCACTGCAGATGAGCTAGTTACACATCTCTACAGGTTGGTTATTCTGTAAAAAAAAAATTGTAGCTTTAAATGAGCTTGCTTTCCTACTGTCAGTAGTCATCTTTGATGACCACAGGTTTTAAGCTTTCGTTTTATCCTCACATCTTTAATTATGTATTCATGAATAAGATTCAACCAGTGAGCTCAAGTTAAAAAGAAACTCCAGAGATAAGACTGGTGCAGAGTACAGACAAACATTCCTAAAAAAAGAAAATCACCAATAAACATAACCACTTAAACCCTATATACTTTGTCATACGACAAATGGCAACAATTGCATCGCAATGCATTCTGAGCTTGTAGATCACATTTCGGAAAATGTGTCCAAAATAGGGATGCCGAGGGGTAATGTGGTCAAAGGGTCCTCAATAAACTCCATTTGCAGAGTACACTCCCGTCTAGTAATGTTCACGTGGAAGCAATTTTGGGGCTGGTATTCCCCCGCCCTCCTATCTACCCTTAGGGGTCTCTGTACCACCCCACATCCCTCCCTGAACCCCCCGCCTTACCTGCCCACTCATAAAGCTTCTCCTCCTGGCATCTCATCATCACTGGGCCCTTATAAAAACTTAAACAAATATGGGTTGTAAACAATTTGGAAAAAAGGTTTTGTAAACATCCTCAGGCTGCGGAGGATAATGGGGTTGAGAGACTGGCAACACATCTGGACCATCAGAAATCACAGCCAGTGCGCGTTACCCAGAAACACAGGCACACTTATTTAAAAAACAGCAATCTCTACAGATCCAACATATATCGTGTAATACAGGTAAGCAAATGGGAGCCCGTTGATGTGATGCCACTTACACTGGGATAGAAACCGTTCACAAAGACAGACATCAAGGAACACAAAACCAGAGTGACAGCCTCATGGTTGAATGGTTCCAGCTCCACCTAAGAATGGTAACATCTTTGGTCGGAGACCAAAGGTTCAGAGACTTGCGTCGCATTTCTTGACTCCTCTGCCCGTGATTTCCCGTCATTATTTACTGTATATTAAACCTGTAACACATTACTTTTTTAGTTAATAAAAATGTTTTTTTGACTAATCTATGGTATGTTTAATATAATGCAATATAACTAGCACGACTGCTGTGGTTGTAGTTGGACTACATGCTCTTCCATTGAGAACTTTAGATCCTTTAGAAGTGGCATTGCATGAATTGCAATTAATCATCCGCCCCCAAAAAGGCTGTCTGTTATAGCTGAACAGTAGAAATGTTGGTGCTTTAGCAGGGGACCTGCTGCTCAAATTCTGAGTAGGACATAAAAGGTATGGCATGCAGCAAAAAAGAAAAAATAACGGATAATTTTTAAGATTTTATTAAAATACGGTGTGGAGTTTACCATCGGAAGTTACCATCACAAACATGATTGTTTCTAATAAAAAAAGTAAACAAAAACAAAAATAAAGCTTAAGAGCCTAGTTACAGGAGATTTTTTTCTCTTTTTTGTGGTTTTTGCAGTCTGGTGAAAGAAAAACAAAGTCAATTAATTCACGAGAGTGAGTGGAGAAAAAGAAAGAAAAACCATGTTCACATGTTGTAAAAATACATTTCCCAATTTCAACGTTACACACAGTCACCCTTCAAACATTCATTCATTCATTCTTTGTTAGATGGTTAGATGTCAGTGCCGAAGAAAGAAAACTTAAAAAAACAAAATACAGAACTCACTGTGAACGAAGGGAGAGAAGGGAGAGCGGTTCTGGAAGGTGGGGGTCTGTTCTACATTCTGAGGGTGGTACACTGAACGGGGTGGGTACAGGTCTAGAGACAGAGAGAGCACGACTGCAGGAGGATATGTGTGCATTTTGAACCCTGAGAGAGAGAAGTGACCAATTCTGTCCATAATTTTCCATTCTTTGACAGGACGCCCACAACTGTCCGCTGTGCCCCCCCCCCCTCCTCCCTCGAGGCTCTGGCCTGGTCCATGAAAGACAATTTCAGCACTGCATGAGGCAGGGGGTAAGATTTTCTCACACCCCAGAGTGAAATATCAGCTGTAGTTTTGTGAATGTACAACCCCGGTTTCCTGTGTCAAATCTGCTTGGGCTACATGCACACACACTACTGGGCAGGCCGACATGGACCGCTTGGCTGAACTCAAAAAGCACCCCTCTTCTGCGCGCACTAGGAAATTACACTGGATTTGTGTTCGCAGTGTGAGCTCAAAAGCAAACTGGACCATCAGCACATCAGGCTAAGCATGACTCCACTCAGAAGAGAGACCCACGAAAGGTGCTTTTGATTTCGGTCTTACAGGGGAGAGAGGGTCTGTGGGGCTGTGAGGTGCTTTACTGCGGAGTTTGGGCCTCATACCTGACCCCTTGTCTAACGGTGTGTCTCCGCCTACTGTGGTCAACTGTGTTAAGGCAGTGAGTGTTTCCATGGCGACTTTCTATAATAGCTAGGAGAGATAAGGCCCAGAGGATAGCAACTGGATGGGGCAGCTATACTAAGACCCAAACAAAGTAAAGAAAACATCGTAAAAAGGACGAGGGACCTCTTATTTTCTCTGAAATGTTTCAGTACAACATGTAGAACACAGATAGCAAAAATCCATAAAAATGAAATTCTACAATAAAACAGAATAGTTTTTTTTTCATTACACAGTGCACTGCTGAACTGAAAGAAAAAAAAAAACATTTCATCATAGTTATCAACAGCAAATTTAAGATCACTATTTTGCTCATAATCCAAACTATGGGGGTTATTTTAAAAAATATATACTCATCACATGACAAGGAGAGCCTAACATCTCTGGACACAGACAACGCCCTGTGTCACTCATAGACTCTGGGTGGGGAGGGGGGGTTGGGGGACTGTACATCACTGGAAACTGACCACCACAAAATGGCAACTCGGGTTTAAGCACTGGGGCTGGGGAGGGGTGGGGCGGGGCAACAAGATGACACAGATTCTTTAAGCCGATAGCATTTTCCCCTAAAAACTTACATGCACTAAAAGATAGAGCAGCATGACATCAGGGGGTAAAAAAAAAAACAGCATCTAACTCTAATCGTTCTAGAAAAGATTACTAGCAGACCACGCCCCTTTTATTGAACTCCGTTTCCATTAGCCGGTAAGATGTAGGAGGTCGACATGAGATCCCGATCAGTGTGTCAGGTCACATATTTTCAATCATGGGGAATCACTGTGCTCTTTTTTTTTTTCTTTTTCCCACAATTAAGAAACGAGGGGCCGAAAAATAAGTCAAGATTTGAGATAAAAGCATGTTCTGTGTTCTGAAGCCTGAGAATCCATCAGTGGCCCTCTACTGCAAGTCCGCAAAGATTGTGTCAAATCAAATCATGGGGATGTTTTTAAATCTCAATATCGATGCTACGATTTCACAACCCTTCTGGTCAGGAATAGCAAAGAAGTCTCTAGAAAATCTGTACAAAAAACAAACAAACGGGTATGCACGGTACATTCAATATCTGTTACTGAGGTACTAGAAAGGTATTCCCTTCACACCAGGGCCACGGCGTTAACAGTTACTCCTAAGGGATACTCCTTTGGAAAGACAACAGCTTGTTATCACAACAGGGGAGGACCCCCCCCCCCCCCAACAAACACAGAGTTATTAACAAAGCCAGCATGCAAGAACCCTTCTCCCCTGCTCTTAACCACATGAACCCTATACACTATTGTCCGGGATCTGCTAGTATATTTCCCTCTACAACAATTCTCTCCGAGGTTCATTTGAACATCCTCTTTAAAGTGAAAGGGTATTCAAATTATATAAAAGGAAGGTAGGTCCTCCAAAAGTAGTGATGTGGTTCCTTATAATCACTGTGCAAAATATTCTGTGACAGACCTCCATTTGGAATCAATTCATCCAAGCATGCTATCAAACTATTTAAAGAGTCTTGAGGTTAAAATGGGCCTGCTCACCGACTTGACAAATACTACTAGCTTTTAAGAGCGCAATGACTTTCAAAAGGAAGGCATCAAATATGTGAAGCTTCAGTGTACTGTAAACCGTAAAGGGCATGGGGAGGGTCCTTTATCAGAGACCACTGTTATGTTCATCAGGTTGTGTGAACACTTTACGGAAAAGAATCTGACAGAATTCATTCTGTGGAATTCCTATAGAACAGCCAATCTTGCAGAATAGCAAGTAGTATAACAAATCTACAATCTCACACGTTTACAACAAATAGTGAGCTTGTAGATCTAATATTTTTTGCCAAAATGTTCACCCCAGAATAGGGACACTAGGGTTCAAGTGGTTAAAGAGAATCAGAGCTCCATTTATCCCCTTGTGTATGAAAAAAGGGATGGGCGGATGCATACTGGTTTCATTGGAGCAGATGTGGTGTAGGGGTGGGGTATGATGGTGGGAAGGTTTGGGTGGAGGGGTGGATTGAGTGAAAAAAGCTGAGATCTAAAAAGATAGACAGTGATCTATCCCCAGCCACCTGGCCCCTGTTGTTTTTGGAAGTCGGCAGTGTGTGATGTCGTCAGCGAGGCAAATGTGTGTTCTTCATCACAGTGTCTCCTATAGCTGACCTCTGCAAGCAAGGCTACTTCATTGAAATGAGATACATTACCTTGGCAGGGCATTACTCATTGTCTACCACGACCATGCAAGTGCAGCTGTCTGTCCTGCTGTAAGCGTTTAGATGGTGCCCTCCGGTGGCCAGGGACAAACTGTGCAGCGTTTTGTTTGTGCAGCGAGGAGAGCTGCAGATGGGAGGGGAGGACGTGTTAACCCATTCAATCCCGGAACGCATCTCTGTCATTTTAGATTTCTTTAGGCTATTCAAAAATAGCCAAAGAAATCTTAAAACGACACAGATGCGTTCCCGGTCTTAATGGATTAAAACACACCTCATGCACACAGCACTTCAGCCATCTTAGAATAGATGGAAATCCAAACGTTTTGATATGTGGCTGTTCTAACAGATTCTTTAGTGGACAAACTGTTAATGCTTTAAAGTGGCACAATGAACCCAGGCTGGGCTGATGTGCGTGAAAAGGATTTGTTTTTTTTCTAGGGAGGATTGCAAACATTACATCGTCAAAAAAGGCGATGCAGAACAGTTCTGGCCTGTTGTGAACTTGTGGTGGAGAGGCTTGGCTCACAAGGGACTAGAGTTGACTGTGATGATGAGAGGAAGGCAAGCTGAGGAGGAGGAGGTCTAAACGTGCTCCATTGGGCCGGTAGAAGCACTGCACTGACATCATTATGGATCCCCTGGACTGGGCAGAAAGACAAGCGGGGCCACGGAGGAGTGAGGAAGAGATGGATGAACGATGGGGGAGGGGCGGGGTTATACCCATAGTATAGGTATAGGTGTCAGGTAGGGCTGGGCGATATAGACAAAATCTTAATATCACAATATGTTTGACCAAATACCTCGATATTGACAGTAATGTCTTATTGTGAGGATATCATTTTTCAAAAATGTTCAAAAACAAATAGCAGATCTACAAGCTTGTCAACACGTCACATCGCAATGCGTTGTTGAGCAGCTATTTTAATTTCAGGAAACTTTTGAATGTATAAAATAAGGCCCATGGGATTAAAACCAGGAAAATACAACACTTATGCCATATCAGAAAATTAAGATATCCAAAACTCCAGATGACATTTAGTCTTGTATATCAATGACATTTAGTCTTGTACATCATGATATCGATATATTGGCCAGCCCTACTGTCAGGGGGGCTGGATACACTGCTGTCTGTTCATATTTTAGTACATATTTTGCCACTGTGAGAGAGGCAGAGGCAAGGAAAAAGAAAAAACAAACAAAACAAGAAGCCAAGGAGAGAGCAGTAACATTAGAACATTAATGTACACGGGGGAAGGGGGGGGGGGTGTCAACCTCACTGCCACTGTATCTGGACAACTCGGAACCAGAACAGAACAGCAGGAAGAGGCTCGCAGCAAAGCCTCGCTTCAGAAATACTTAAAACTACAACCATAACAGATTAACAGGGGGGAGGAAAGGTTTTTTTTTTCTTTTTCCATTGAAACGACAAAAAAGCATACTAAGGAAAATAAACCAATTGAATTATTGAATCCTTGAGAAGAGTTATTGCTGACGTTGGGGTGGGGGTGGGGGGGGGCGGGGAGGGGGAGGGCTGGTGTGGAGAAAGATGAGTGTCCTAGAGTTTCTGACAGTGGTGTGTGAGTGGAGGGCCGGGAAGGGGGGGGGGGGGGTGTAGCTGTGGACGGGTCACTCTAGCAGAGTGGGCTGGTTTATGTGGTCTGAGGAGGAACCGGGCTGTGTGGAACCAAACCAGACCGGATCAAACTGGTGCCGCCAATGTCAACGTGCTGGAGGATGGTGGGGGGTCCATGAAGGTGGGAGGTTGGGGAGGGGGGGGCTCCAGGGGGTAACGGAATGTGTTGGCTGGGTGGGGGGGCTATTGGTCGGAGGGGATGTCTCTGTCGGCCTCAGCTTTAGTAGGCTGCCCCGGGGACGGGGCGTGAGGGGGGTGGGAGACTGGGGCAATGCCATGTGCCAGGGAGCCCGCCACCAGGGCTTCAACCCCTGCTCCAGCCCCTGGGAGACCCCCTGCTGCTGCCACGCTGATCAAACCTGCAGGAAATCTGGAGGGAGAGATAAAGAAATAATACAGTATGGCAGCTTAGCTAGAAACCATGGCAACTATTCCAACTTTTTCCTACTGCAATATGTTTGCTGCTTGCATTACTTTCATCATAAACACAGTAGGGCTTCAACTATCGATTATTTTATCAGTGATTATTCTATATACAACTTTCCTGATTAATTGAATAATCAAGAAGCAGGTTTGTCGTGCGGAAACAGTCAAACAATTTTTCAAAACTGACTAAATCAATTAGTCTGATTAGCCACTTAAAGGAGAATTCCAGACTAGCCTTTTTCTCACCTTTATCTGATGTTATTATATCCTAGAACGAGTGGCTAAAAACGTGAGCGGATGGTCCTTGTGCTAAATTGTGTATTTTTATCGCTTGAAAATGTAACTTTTTTTGTTGATATCTGACGTTCATAATGACAGAAACCTCGACACAGTGTTTGTGTCCCAAATGGGCCGCCGTAGTGTTCACAAGCGGACTTGGATGAAATCACGGGTGAAATCTCATCTTGCGAGACTTCCAAACGGGTGCATCCAACACTGTAGAGTTTTCTGTCAATATGAACTTCAGATATCTACAAAATAAATCGACCGATAAAAATATGCGATTTAGCGCGAGGACCATCTTTAACGTTTTTAGCTGCGGTGGACTCGGGAGTTAAGAATTATTTTTACTGTACCACTCGTTCTAGGTTATAATAACATCAGATAAAGGTAAGAAAAAGGCAAGTCCGGAATTCTCATATAACCACTTAAAGGTCAAGACCACTTTGGTAGAGGTTTGGGTTGTGTGGGTTACCTTGCCATGATGTAACTCCAAAGGTGGGCAAGAAATAAAAAAGAATTTCTCCATTGATTAGAAATTGATAATTTAAAATATGCTCCTCATTGACTTACATTGTACGGTAAAACTGCTCTCAAAGTCACTCTTTTAGCACAGAAACAAACGCAAACAAAGTTGATTCAGACAATATAGAACATCACCAAACCCAGTACTGTTTTTTTTTTTAAATAGAAATGTCAACTTCCTGTTGATTTTGCCATTTTTAATAAGTAGAAAACCCGGACTGGATCGGCGGATCCGGATCCAGATCTTCAAACAGTAAAATCAACAGGAAGTTGAAATCTTTATAAAAAAAAACAAACAGTACTTGGTTTGGTGATGCTCTATATTGTCTGAATCAGCTATGTTTGGGTTCATTTCTGGCCTAAAATAGTGACTTTGAGAGCTGTTTTACCGTGCAATGTAAGTCAATGAGGAGCATATTTTGAATTATCAATTTCTAATCAATAGAGCAATTATTTTTGATTTCTTGTCCACCTTTGGAGTTACATCATGGCAAGGTAACTACATAACCCAAACCTCTACCAAAGTGGTCTTACCCTTTAAACCCCAGCATCGGTATCGTGGGGAAAGCTTTCGTAGAAATTGGCAGATCGACAAGGTCACAACGCAACGCGTTGTGTCGCATTGTGAGCCCTGAGGAACTCCAGTTACCCATATGGGGCTTAAGCGGTTAAAGGACGACTTCACCCATTTTCAAGTGAGGACCAATGATATGAAGATATTATGATGAGCATTAGTGAAGACTCCTCACTAATGCTCATTACAATATGGCACTATTTTTGTCTCAGGGGAGGGCTGTGGACAGTTCAGAAACCCGCCTACCAGTGACATCATCGATGGGGAATCCAAGCTAATAGAAACGGCAGGCTTTCTATTCCTGCAAAGTTTGCATGCTATAATGGAAGCCATTGTTCTCGTGTTAATAAAAATTCAAATAAACAATTTGAAATCTTGTAACAAAAAAAACCTGCCTAGCGATGATGTCACTGGTAGGCGGGTGTCCACAGCCCTCCTATGAGAGAGAGACTGAGTAGAAAAAAATTGTACAATTTTATCATGAGCATTAGTGCGGACCAATAATATGAAGATATAAAATGGGTGAAGTCGTCCTTTAAGCCCCATTTTATACATGATCGCACAAAAATTTCGAAAACAGCCAACAAGCTCACAACGCGTTGCATCACAACGTGTTGTGAGCTTGGTGATCGGCTATATTCACGGTTTAAAAACAACATTTTAAGTGAATACGATTGATTAACTGTCGCACCCCTATACGTTTGCATCTTGCATTACGCTCATCACAAACACAGCACTAAAATCCCGGTTGAGCCAAAGTCCTCTTTCTCTCTTCTCACCTGTAAGCAGCTCCATTGAGCTCAGGGTGAACAGTGGCCGCTTCCATGCTGGGCCACTGGGAGGCTGCCATCAGGTACTCCTTATTCACACAGTTTTTTAGACTGTCAGGGATACGGCCTGCAGCACCAAGGAAGGCACAATGTTACCATGCTGGATAAAAGCAACAGAACTTCTTATTAATTTATGTATTTATATGCGAGGGAAGACAATCCTCATTTTTGCTCAATAAACGTAACGTATATTAAATTGCTCCGTCAATGTTCAAGAAACTTTCATGACAATGAAATGTTAATCTATGTAGGAAACATTGTTTACTCTGTTGCGACGCTACAATGGAACAGTGGCAACAGTCATTAGCCAATGAGGTGTGTGCGTCTTTTCCTCTCGGACACACGGTCTGGGTTTACCAAGTAAGTTAAGTAACTCCTCTTATTAAAGCCCCCATTTAAGAAAACGTACCTATATTAAAGCCACAACCCTTAATAGACTATAGTTGGTTTCGCCATTTTATTTAGCCTAAAATTAGCTATAGCATTCTGCATGCATGCACGCATCAGTGCGTGTTTAGCCGTGAAGGAGGGGGTGTTTGAGAGAAAAACTTTGAGAACCACTGTACTAGACCTAGACTAGTAGCTACTACTTTGCCGCCATTTACAAACCAGGTTTTGTGGAATGAAAACATTAAATGAGTTGACCCATTAGTAGGCTATAATTTGTCACTGATGTTAATGACCTAATAATAATGAAGCTTCATTAGTTTAATGCACTTTTAGAGTACATAGATATAGCCCGCTGTAATATCCTGGATACCTTCTAGACACTACCCTTATTTCATGACCTGATGTTAGCTCATTCAATTTAGCCTGGATTGATAGAAGAATAACTACTGATAGAAACAATACTGGAAGTAATTTGCTTATTACTAGGCGTCATAAGTATAAATTCAATGGTATTTTTGCAAGTCAACAAGTGTATACCTACCTAATTTACTCCTCCACAATCACTTAAGAATAGTAGTCACAACAGATACTATTGTGTTTGGTGCATTCAAATCATTTGTATCAAAATCAAAGTTAAAGAGGATGGTTTTGTCTTAAGAGTAAAAGAAAAGAAGAAACAATTCAGCTTTAAATGTCTTCACAATATACATCGCAGGGGGACAAAACATTGCAATGTCATTTTTTTCCAATATCATGCAGCCCTGTGGATGGAAATTACATTCCACTGGCAATCAGGAAGACACCGATTCAACTATAAGAGAGGAACTCCTGTTCAGCACAACTAAAGAACAAAATGGGGCCACGGCATTATTTGAGACAGGTTAACATTGCAGTGTTAACAGACAGACCCTGCCGTAGTAGGGAAACGGCAGTCCCACAATAACATTGCACTGAAATACTAACAAGAAAACCTCAAAATCACATCTAACAAGGTTATTTCTACAGTGGAGTTGATTGTCGATTTGACACATCGACAATTCAAGTCCATGATTTTAGAAAAGGATTGCACATGGATATTCCTTTTCAGACATCTCAGGGATGTTGCATTGGCCAGATAATCTCTCACGCGTTAAAGTGCATGCACTGCCACATGACCTCTGGACTAGAGAATAAATGTTAGTTGTTGGAAGAGTGTGTGTGTGTCTTACCAGTAATAGCACGGCGTACCTCCCTGGCTGCCTCCTCCCGTGCCTCTACAGAAGCCTGCTCGCTGTACCAGGATGTGTGGGGGGTACAGATCAGATTGGGGGCATCCTTCAGGGGGCCTGTTGAAAAGCTGGACACGATGGAAAAGAAAAGGGACTTTAAACTAAAGCATCATTCTACAAAGAATAAATTAGACCATGTTTCATGCATGTCTGTGGCTCTGTTGGAGGCAGAATTACCTGAAGGGCTCTGTCTCGTGAACGTCGAGGGCAGCCCCTCGTATCCGTCCCTCCTTCAGGGCCTGAGCCAGTGCTTTCTCATCCACCAGACCCCCTCTCGACGTGTTCACCAGGAAGGCTCCCTGACGCATCTAAAGCCGACAGCAGCAACATATTTACTGAGACAGGACAGTGGGCGTGGTGATTTTGATGAATATAAATTAAGCTTACGCCAGCTAGGGGTTGGAGATTTATGTACAAAGTCTTCAAAGTAGTGTATTTTCTTAAAATCCCATTTCATCTAACACAACCCATATAGCAATGTTAAGGTTGTTTTCAGTGTGTCGCCTTTATGTTTGATTGGGCCTCACAATACAACATGTAACACGATCAGTGTTGGGACTAACGCGTTACGTAACGCAACTACTTTTTGCGGTAACTAATAACGTAACGCGTTGCCTTTTCCAATTCAGTAACGGCGTTATAGTTACTGTGATTTAAAAAGGTGCGTTACTGCGATACATTAAGTGATCCAACTGCATTGTCTCCCCCGCGGAGCAGCTTGCCTGTCATCTAAACAGGACAGGCAGGCTTGGATGGATACAGGCAAATTCAAGCGCTCCCACTCACTCTAACTTGAGAAAGTGAAAGTTGCCTGAGAGAGAGGAGTGATGATTGGTTAACAGGGGGTAAAATGTCAGCCTAAGCCAATCAGAGACAGAGTTGGGCGGGTCTTGCCATACACACACACACACACACACAGCAACACATCCACCACAACAACCGCACACACACAGTCTCAGCTGAGCGAAAGTTTGCAGCTTGGAAATATAACCATTATTTAGAATTTGTGGGGATAAAGGGCGCTAAAGACATTGCAGTGACAGAAAACATTGTCCACATCGAGTAACAGCAATGCTAATCTCCTGAAGCACCTAACTAAAGTACATGGGGTTATAAAACTAGTCGCCAAAGAAGACTCCACCAGCAGTGATCTAGATGGAGCCAAAAAACGAACGCCACAGCATGTCACCCAGACTCAACTAAACAGATTGATTGGCAGGTATGTTGTTGAGGAGGACATGCTTCCCATCGCAACGGTTGAGTTTGTTGCCTTCAGAGAACTAGTCAGCAAAATAGCAGTGAAAGCAGCAGGGCCACTACAGTGCAGAAAGACGTTTAATTGTTCCACTACGTTTCATAATGACTACAATGGTCTTTTCTCTCACGGTGCCACAGAGCAACACTAAAACTCTCTCTTGTGTGTGTGTGTGTGTGTGTGTGTGTGTGTGTGTGTGTGTGTGTGTGTGTGTGTGTGTGTGTGTGTGTGTGTGTGTGTGTGTGTGTGTGTGTGTGTGTGTGTGTGTGTGTGTGTAATACAGTACACTGGCATAAGTGTGAGAGGTTTTTTATTTTAAAATAAAAAAAAGGTTTTGTCAGTTAAATTAAGGCCACTCACATCTATATGCAAATGACATCAAATTCATTCAAACTGATAACTGACTGGGGAGGGAGTGTGGGAGATAGGTGGGTAAGGGTTATTGTATTGCTTTGAGTGTAATGATCATTACATCCTGATGTGAAAGAAAATATTTCTAAAGAAGAAGAAACAAATAAACGTTTTTATGTATAGCCTATCAAAATCATTATAATATATATATTTTTATTTTATTTTATAAAAAAAAAACTTATTTTTTTAAAAAGTAACTAGTTACTAGTTACTTTCATAATTTAGTAACTAGTAAAGTAACGAAATTACATTTTTGGAGCAGTAACTAATAACTATAACTAGTTACTTTTTAAAAGTAACTTGCCCAACACTGAACACGATACATGGGTCATAATTTGATTCATATCCCCTCATGCATCACGTTACAATTTGTACATTTTAATGTAGTATCTTACAGGGGTGCAACAACAGGTAAATTTGGGTGAATTGCTGAGATCCAAAGAGTTCATTTTTAGAAGGTTGAAGCATGGGTGACGGATGTAGAATAGAACACATGCACTAAATAATTATGCTAAATATGTCATAGAAACATTTGTGTGGGAGTCTTCTTGTGTATGTGTAGAGAGGGAGGGATTCTTGTGTATGTGTATCAATATGAGGCGCTAGATAATCAATACAGTACTGTGAAAAATATTGTGATGATCGAGTGTACAACGGAATGCAACGTTGCGTACCTGTTTGATGGTGAAGTCATTGATGAGGTGGTGGTTGTGTTCGTTGAGGCTGCAGTGCAAAGACACGCAGTCAGAGTGAATGAGCAGGTCCTGTAGGGTGGCCATGCGCTGCAGGCCCAGTGACCGCTCCACTCCGTCAGGCAGGTAGGGGTCATAGAAGATCACACCAAAACCAAACGCCTTGGCTCTCAGAGCCACTGCCTGGCCCACGCGACCTGGACAGCAGAGAGACATGCCAGGGAATGTTAGTGTTAGGAAAGGTCCTCGAAAACACACTCTTATATGAACACTACACAATCACACACAAACATGCAAACAACCACATACACTAGGCACATTTATTAAGGCAGGACCCACACACACATTATATTATTGAAACATCCCATACACAGAGGAACCCAACACCTCATATTTATAAATGTGTGCGAGATGTTTAAATAAGATCAAATTGTGTGTGCGCGTTAAGGCTGTCCCGGAAAGAAACTGCGATTATCGACGGTCATCGGCATGCACGCAGCACCCAACAAAGAGTTTACTCTTGTATACTACATTCTCTCTCTCTCTACTCTCCATCTCTATAAAAGGACCCCCCCCCCCCCACACACACACCCCAAACCCTCCCTCTTCGAGTGTCTCTGGGGCAGACCTGTGTTCTCACACACACACACACACACACACACACACACAGAGAGAGATTTGAGAGGAAAGATAGAATAGACAACAAAGTCCCTCAAGTCAATGATGACAGCGCTCGTTGCCACAAGTGTAACTAGAAAGATGCACACAGTAGAGTGCAAATCTCCACCAGGAGGCAAGCCTTATTAATAACAGCAATGTTTACAGTTACATTTCTAACTACAGACATGAGAAAGCACTAGCGCAGCATGTGATTACCCGTTGTACATCATCTCTAGTGTCTTCCTCCTGGGATGTCTCGCTCACATCACCCAAAACCTGTTATTTTCAAATTCAGCATGCTGTGTAGCATGTCAATGGTTTAAAATAATAATAAATAAATTCCTCTAATTATCTCATTCTGAAATTAATGGTGCTGCAAATTAGCTTCAGCAGTGCATAATCTAAAACAAAAAAGATAATCCATCTGAATTAAGACTATAATAACCAGACGTGGAAATATACAGGGAGCCATGCACAGAAATCTGGGCGGCATCAGTACCCACTGAAACCAATATGATAATGTATGAGAGAAATACAGCCTTACAAGAATCCCTATTGGTAAAATATAACAATTTTCACATTGGGTTTTTATGGCATGGCTCTATAGGAGGCGTCAATTGGGCTCTGATCAGGCTGAAACGTTGCCCAAATTTGGAGTCATACATTACTGATACATCAGATGACTGACGTCACAGGCTGGCTAGTGGCCATATGAAGTCTGAGATCCACAATGGAGAGATACCGTTATCTTGTTAGGAAATCTGGTCTAAGTTTGCATCTACTCTCTTTTTACTGGGTAGTATATGTGCACAAGGAAAATAAATCTTCTCTCACTTACAGTTAACGCTACTTCAATCTGCTCTCTCCTTTCAAGTGTATATTATCACCACATCGGACCTTTCAAGTGTATATTATCAGCACGTATGGATGATTGGGAAGTAGTTTGTCAATTACTTTTTTGTGGTCTGAAATGTAAGCCAGTTGTGGAACTGTGAATTATTATGCAATTGAAATGGCCGGAGGAATGGAAAAAACATCCACCTGCATGACGGAGGTGGAACAGTGTGGCCCTTTTCAGTAGTGATAACATTTACACCTCCTGCATCGTAGCCAGTAGTTAGCCAATGTAAAACTAAACTAAGCATAGCTATAAAATTACCCAGCGGGTCAGCTAATGTTAAAAGTCCAAACTTTTTCAAATAACAAAACGAATGTCCTACGGAGATGTCACCTTCTGTGGAGAGGGGACACTGCTCTCAAAATGGGTGTAGGGACAGTGATGTGTAAAATGCAGTTGCGCGAACAAGAAGAATCCCACACAAATGTTTCTATGACATATTTAGCATGATTATTTAGTGCATGTGTTCTACATTCACGCATTCTTCAACCCCCAAAAATGTAAACTCTGGATCTCAGCAATTCACATATGTCACCCAAATTAACGTAAAAAAAAGGTTGTAGCACCCCTATAAAATATTACATTAAAATGTACCCCCACATCAGAGCTCATACGATTTTTTTCATAATTATTCATTCTTAGGTTAAAGAATAACACATTTTTCTAAATATGTGCCTGATTTCTCAGAACATCAGTTTTCAGAAAAGCGTAGTTCCAAAACAGTTTGGTCAATCTTAAGCTGGCCTTACACTACAAGATAATCGGGGTCTGAAACAACTCTCCCAAGTCCGGGGGGGGGGGGGGGGGGGTGCTGTACCCCAGCCTAGATCGGGAGCAAATCTCAGGCATAAATATCGTCTGTGTGAGGGTTCAAGGATCCAATCTTAACCCTCCCTAGTTGCTCACAGGACGGTCAAGGCCGCCCGACCATTTTCAAACATGTTTGATATTTATCTGGATCGCTACTGCTGTATGGAGCGGTACAGTGGGGGACCGAGAGAAAGACGACCAATGTTCTGACGCAAGGGACAGGGGCTGCTGTGCTGACAGCCCATCGATCACACGCACACACACACACACACTTTTCATAACATCAGGTTGTTTATGTAGGAGAACAATCAGGTGCAGCTGCGGTGGAACAAATTGACTGACTGGTGATGACATATTTTCATAATATAATAACTAATATTTTCACCCGTCATCCCTTCATTTATGTAGGCTATTTATTTTATGTTTACCAAACCAAAAATTGAGTCGTTTTTCCGCATAATTTCTCTATCTACGGTAGGGATGGCCAACCGATAACCGTTAAGAAATCGGCAGCCGGTTAATACTAACAATTAATCGTTTTTTTTTAAGGGCTAAAATGTTTTTAAATAGTTTTTTGGCCAAGTCTACACCTGCAACCACACGTGACTTCCACTTTATTCTTCTTCTTCCTCGTCTTTGTATTGGTATTGTTTGTGTTGGAGCGCCTCAGTGCGGCTGCAGAGTTCATGTGCAACCTCTTACAGAGAGAGATAGAGACACTAGAAACTCTGCTGGAGACACAAAACAAACTGTGTAGACTTGGCCCTTCAAAATAAAATGTATTTTGGCCCTTTTTGAGTGGTGCCAACCACTCCTACATTTGACTTTGTCCGTATGTCCGTCTGTCCGTATGTTTTAGCACGGCTGATTGGTCAAGCTACACGTGACAATATGTTGTCACGTGACAACATATTGTTGCTGATTGCAACACAAGGATGAAACCAGTTACACTTTCAAAGGCACCACTCTCTTCACACTGGGTGTGATTTTTTTTTTTTACACACATTTTTCCTTAACGGTTATCGATTAATTAATCGGTAGGGCCTAATGGTAAACGGTTAATAAAATGTCTCCATTTGGCCATCCCTAATCTACGGTGTCTATCTGTCTGTCACCATCAACCCTCATACACGATTTCTGTAGGCTATACAAGATGTTATTATTCTGGCCAGGTGTTAAATGTATCGTCCATAATTTAATACACATCACTAGCATGTTTAGATACATGCTAGTGCGTAGTACGTAGGCCTACGTGTGCATCACCCAAATGAAACCGTTAACATGACACAGTTAACAAAAAGAAAGCTTATTAGTTATTACGTTACTAGCCTACCTACCTACACAATCAGCCGTTCATACAAAGTTGAACGAGGTCGAGATGCATAGTGTAACACGTGTTCTTTTGAGCAAGTGACACCCCTGGGCCTTGCATGATCAAGTAGATAAATGATGATCTTTATAGTAGCTGCTGCTGCGATATTATGGTCAACTGATCATTATGCTCCACCTTTCATGTTGGTCGCACAACGGGCACCCTTTAGCCTTAGATCAAGACTATGCAGATGTATTTAACATTTTTATATAAAAATGTCAAAATCGATAAAATACATCTACGATAGGCCTAGTCTTGATCCAAGGCTATGCACCCTTCATAGTTCTTAAATCCATTGATTTGGCATAATGTTGCAAGAAGAAATCCTGTAGTGTAAGGCCAGCTTTAGTAAGAGATACATTTTATAGCATCGAAGATTTTAATGCATATATTTTCAAATGATCTCTAGTTCCTATGCTTAGTCACACATGAAAACCATAATACTAATCACTAATTCCCACAGTACACTGACATGCATTAAGGACCATTACTGAAGGTCTGGCATGTTTAGCACATTGACTAGGATGCATTGAATACTTGTCTTGACATTACAGACAGGCAACAATCATTTGCCAAAACATACCATTGTTTGATTTTCAATGAAGCCATTAGATTCCTTTCAGCCTAGTATGATTAAAATCCACGTGCTGAGATTTTTAGCATCGGATTCTGTTAATTTCAGAACAATATTTCTAATATATGTAACATTAGCCACTGTGGTGGACTCTGAGGAAGTGACATCGGGCCGGATGATACATTTACATTCTTTCTTGAATTATGACATCAGACGACAGTCCAGCATATTGTTAAGTGATCATAATCCCTTAATGCCACCTGAAAAAATATATTTTAGCAGTACTTAATCATTTAATTTCTAGGACTAGAACTAGGCCAATACATCAGCTGGTCAATGTTTATCAGCTGATAAACATTGGCACGACAGTATATAATAATATAGTATTAGGCATTAAATCCTAAAAACTTTCCTTTCTTTCCTCTAATCTCCTCTCCAAATTTTTTTTTTTAAATTCCTATCAGTCCATACAGGAATGATTATTTCTGGTTCAGTCATAAAAATAAATGTATCCATTCATGAAAACACTACTGTACTGACGTACTAAGTGGAAATGATCAATCCACCAAGGCATCTGGGATGCTTTTATTACACATGAAGACGTGTTATGGTATCCATGGCAACAGGCGTCATCAGTTCCCCCAGCATTGTGGGGAATATGGACGTAGGGCACTTTTAATCTATACTTATAGTGTATATCTAAAGCCAGCTTTATACCGTGTTGTACAACGGTGTATACATTAAACAAAAGTTCAATAAACCCAAATATTGCAAGATGTTCAAGATCCAGTAGGAAACCATACATTATTCAGCCTGGCAATCAAAAGTCAGCAATGTGGGACATTTGTCAATCTAATATTGTAATCCAATACCGTATCTTCCCTCTACTAACCCAGCCTTCCCCTCCACTCACCTAGACCAATGATGCCCAGGGTCTCTCCCCGGATGCGGGCAGCACCACCCGCCACCTCTCTGATCTGCTCCACACTGGAGGCGCGGGTCCCCTCTCGGAGGGCCTGGTGCATCCAGGTGACCCGTCGGTAAAGGTTGAGGATCAGACAGAGTGAGGTGTCAGCCGTCTCCTCCACAGAGGACGCCGGCACGTTGCACACAGCGATTCCTGGATGTATGGAGGACCAGAGAGGGACAGTAATGAGCTTCAAAGGGAGAGTGGCAGCTTGCTTATGAAACCAATGTTTATTCTGTGTTCTCGATATGGCGTCTCTTTGCGTGGTGGTGGAACAAATTGTGTCCTCCTCTCAATCTGAAATGTACTTAATATAAGAAAGGTAAATACAGACATACTGTTGCACACTTGCTGAACATTTATTGAAATGCGACATTTCTGTCAAAGACCGTCTTCAGGCATATGACTTAAGTGTACGACAGTATGCAGGTATTCACTTTTCTTATGATTATTTTAGCCAGACTTTTATTCAGGTGCAAAAGGGCATTTTTCTTTTTTTTTACCTTTTAAGGCCTGAGGCCGATTCTACAAACGCCTTCTAAATCAGTAGTTCTCACACTTTCAAGATTTTTCAAAAAGGAAATAGCAGATGTACAAGCTCGCAGCATGCCCACTGCCCTTTTATTTTATATCGGGCTGCTGCGCGAGAAAAAAGGACGCTCTGCTTCCAAATGTCAGCGTTTTTTTTTTCTCACGCCGTTTGGTGAACCCCCCAAGGTTGGTGCCCTGTGCTGCGCTGCTTTTATCCGCCAGATTGGGACGTTCACGGCATATTTTGCACCATTGCGGTGCGTTCATCATCGGTGAAGAGTGCCTCTAACAGCCGCTGCTGGCTGCGTGCACGCAGCGAGGCAACAATCACGCGCAGCATGCGTCTCCTCCACCTGTGCTTAATGGCTGTACATGGGGCCGACGCGTGCTTTAGCGTGATTGTGTGAGTGTGGCTTCAGGAAGAAAATTCCTAGCCTCGATCGCCAGGCTTTTATTTTTTTAGTTTTGCTAAAAAATAAAAGCTTGGAAATTCCTGTCCCAGCTGTTGGTACGCAAAAGCGCCTCGCGTCGTCTGAAGTGCCGCGCATTATTTATTTTGGGTGCGCATGTGCACCAGTTATGTGCACCCCTGAAAATAAAAAAAAGTGAACATTTTTAACTAAAATCTTTGCTTCTGGGAAAAAATATTTTCAGATGGGGGTCCACGGCCAATTACACATAATTTTGGGAGGTCCTTGACATGAAAAGGTTTGAGCACCACTGATACATAGCAACATAAGTTTTTAGTTTAAAAAAAAAAAGACATTTGTGGAATCCCCAGAAGCAAAGATTTGAGTTACACATGTTTGCTTAAAAAAAAAAAATCTGATGAGCTTGCAGATCTACAAGCTCATAGCACGGCACTCGGTGCCGCGCTATGAGCTTGTATATCTGCTATTTTTTAACAGCCAAAGAAATCTTAAAATGACACAGATGCGTTCCCGGTCTTAATGGATTAATGCAAATGCAGGTCGCTCAGACCTTCGTCAGGGGGCATGTTTAACATTTGCCGTGTATATTTCTGATGGCTCACCCAGCTCAGCTGCTGCTTTGATGTCTACGTTGTCGAAGCCGGAGCCAATTCGGACAATGACTCGCAGGCCTTTGAACTTGTCCAGGTCGTCCCTGGACAGAGTGATGGTGTGGTACAGCAGAGCCCCCACTGCCTCATTCAGCACCTACACACATTATAAATGCTTTTAATTCAATCTGCAAAACTAGAATGCAATTAGCAAAACAATCGTACATTACAGTGGTTCAACTTCAACTTCAACATAACACATGCATGAGCAACTGGCGGCCTGGGAGCCACACGTGGCCCCCACCTTCACTTAATGCGGCCCGCAGGTTAATATCGGAATACTGATATATTATTGATTTCAGCTGTTACAATTCCAAATATGCAATCACCACCCACTTTAATTACTTCAGTCTATATTAGTAGCTTAATGACTAGTATTACAATTATATTTTATGTCCAATGTATTTGTATTTAAGTTCATAAAGTTAACATAAGTATAACTAAATGTATTCGAAATTAAATAACAATTATACTTTTCAGGATTCCAATTAAAAAATTGCAGATCTACAAGCTCAAAACGCATCACACTGCGATGCATTTTGAGCTTGTAGATCTGCTATTTTTGTGTGACATAGAATGGCGAAAAAAGTTAAAATATGTTAAGACAGTATATGCAATGTGGCCCTCTGGAGTGAGAATGGAAATATAGTGGCCCTTTCCATCAAAGTTGCCCACCCCTGACATAACATGAAGGGTGCTCATGGTAGTTAGTAGTTATAAAAGTCAACCCAGCCTGGATACTCCTTCCTGCGGAATTAATGTTGTGTGTGTATAATAAAAACAAAAATAAATAAAACAAAACAAATATCCATGAATTCAAGTCTCCATGGGGTGACTAATCCATAGAAAAAAAGTCATTTTGGGGGTGAACTATCCCTTTAAACTACAAAAAATGGTTAACAGACAGTGAGTCATTATTTTAGGAAGTAAAAAACCCCTGTACACTAAAGAGAAGTAAAACAAGACAGGGTCTAATAACAGCATGGCTTCCCTGTGAATCTGACATCCTTGGCCAGTCAATCACAAAGTCAAATCACCCCTACAGCTTGCCTCCTAGGCATCATGCCATAAAAACAAACGGAAGGTTTTCCAGGTTATTATTTCCGCCAGGTTGAAGGCAAGAAGGGAGGTTACAGTATGTTTTTGCCTGTGTTTGTCTGTCTGTCCAGGGATAAACTCACAAACTATTGGACCAATCAGTGCCAGATTTCTTGTGTATGCTGCCAGTAAGCGAAATAAGTACCATGACACTTTTGTTTTCACATTTATTTTTATGTTTAAATCTTTAATAATAATCATTTTATGATGGAATTGAAAGGCTGTCGGATCAGGATGAAACCATGCCCAAAATATGGAGTCATGCATCACTTGGCCAAAGATGACGTTCCAACCAGCCTGGCCGAGATTACGCAGTATGCGCTCCTCTGTAGTTACTATGCACATCTGAGCGAAAACCAGATTTTAGGTTCGTCCCAATTGAATTTGGTTGGAAAACGTTACTTTGTGTGTCTTTTACCTTCTCATGAATCTCCTGTGTGGACTGGGCATCGCAGAAGGCCACCGTGGCTACGTCTTTGAGGATGGGCATCTCCACAGTGCAGTCACGGCCGTCCAGCAGGGCCACCAGCGGTCGCGGGTGCATCGGCCCATTCAGGATGGGAGGGCGAATGCCTGGGGCGGAGAGGAAGAACCACCATAGTGGTTAACTACTTTCAACCTGGCGTGTCCCTATTCTGGATTTTCCAAACAACCAACCTCCAAGATTTTCAAAAATAGTGAAAATAGCAGTTCGATAAACTCACAATGTGTCATGATGAGTTGTGAACGTTGCCTTTTTTTTTTTCGTGACACCATCTTACCACCATCTTACCACCAACTCTAAAATATGGCTTAAGCGGATAGATGTGTATGAAATGAAAATAGTGAAATATTCACAGAATAGGACCATGACTAAAACATTTTTAATAAAGAACATCAGTGTTATTTTGGTATGTGACAGCACTGCTTCATAATACTTCCTATATAAAGCTAACAACCACTCATATTGTGCTTGTTTGTGACTCAACAATCTGTGCTCCCTGTTTGTCTGGACCACCAAAGGCTAAATGAGTCTACATCACTCACCCCAGCAAAAACAAATTCCCCTTTTGCACACACCACTGAGGTCCTACCACACTCAATGTAACAACTTGGACAGAGGCTTCAGCCCCGGTCTCCAGCAGTAGCCTGAGGGAGTTACTAGAACTATGTGTGCGCGCGTGTGTCTAACTGCAGGTGTATGTCTGTATACCTGCATGTGAGTGTTCTTCTATGGTTACATAAAGTGTAATGTGTAACTGAATCTATAATGGGGCATCAGAACGCCCTCCATCAACTTTTCCACCATGCTCCTTTCAGGAAGTGACATAGCCTAGCTATCCACTGCCAGGCATGTATTGATCCATCCAGCCCTACGCTCATGTACTCAAAAGGCTCTTCATATCTGGCTGCTGTGGTTGTAGCTCTGGTCGATCAACCAGAGACACAGACTCAGCCAATACTTATGAGCCAAGCTGGAGCGCAGAAAGGGGGTGGGGTAGGAGAGGTGGTAGAGTGTTACAGCTGGGGGAGGGGTGGAGAAAAACGTGGGGTCTCAGAGAGGTGGTGGTGCAGCGGGGCTCATGTGAGGTTCTGAGTCATGACCTAAATTCATCCGTCTTAAGGAGTAGACACACAATTATGTGCATTTACACCTGCGAAAATACAAAAATCACTGCTGGATGATATACAACGCATGTGCACAGAATCCTTGTGCTATTATGTCTTTATAGTTAGTTATAAATGAATGGCACAGCTAGAAGGTCTAGGATGTTAACGTAAATGTGGAATATCCACTGACATGGCAGTGCAGACTGCATTACATTTTTACACCTTTTCTTTCTTTTTGCTTTGGACTCTCACTCACACATGGGGTAAAAAAAAATCCCACAACAGAAACACACATACAAACAGTGCCTCCCCCATGACAGGTGTGTGTCCCAGCATGGGGGTGTGTGGATCTGGAACATTTACTTGGACAGAGGGCAGGAGGTAATGGTGAGACGGGAGCTGGTAGCAGGGTGGAAAACAAATATTTGTGAACACTTCCTCTGACGTCGGAGCATTTCCCAATCCCAACACACAAAACACACGCAAATCCTACAGCTATGTATCCTCCTCACGCAAAAACGCACACATTTGGCACACTCCATTTACCACAGCCTGGCTCATATCTGGACATGGAAGGCACAGATCTAGCCGTGGAAGGTTTAGTAGGGTTAACAGGCTACTGTAAGCCACTGGAACCACTGAGGCTTGCTGAAGTAACCGTCATTACGTGTGTAAAACCCAGAGAGAATGATCACACAATATCCGAACAGGAGGACTACCCGTTGAAGAAAAGGAAAAACAAAGCTCTCTGGAAATATACTACGAGTAGACACACACACACACACACACACACACACACACACTGAGTAATCTGAGTAAAGGACACTGGCGTACTCGAGGCCCACGACGAGCAAGCATGGCCGCACACAATGCAATTCATTCAGTGCTTCATTCATTCTCCCTCCCTCGGTCTTTCTTTCCCTCCCTCCTCCTTTCTCTCCCCCTCTGGCCGCGTTGGAGGAGTGTGTGTGTGTGTGTGTGTGTGTGTGTGTGTGTGTGAGAGAGAGACTGTGTGTGTGTGAGAGAGAGAGAAAGAGCAAAGAGGGAGAGGTGAGGGGGAGGGGCAGGGCTGATGATAATGCACCAAGCAGCGGTACTCCACCCAGACACAAACACACACACACACACACACACACACATATAGAGAGAGAGCCAAGTACCCAACCGCGAATACACTGATTCATTCCCTATGTAACCGTCCGTTACGACGAAAAGATATACGCCAAGCAATATGGGGAAAAAACTGAAAAAATAGAAAGGAAACGGCATACACAACCACACCCAAAGCTCCATATCTCCCCGTCAGTTCACAAGCATGGCTTCAAAAACATTTAAAGACAAACACAAGCACCGGGCCTAACCTTGCATTATGAAGTCTGTCAGCCTGTCTTCCTCTCTCACTCTCTCTCACTCTCGCCTTGCTCTCCCTCTATCGTCCTCTCTTTTTTCTCCCTCTCTCTGTCAGACTGTTCTTGGCTGGCTGGATCCCAGCTGTCATCCACACCCAGCCCCTCCCCCACAGCCAGCCTCCAATCACAGGCGGCTCCATTGAGGGCCAGCCAACCAGCAATAACCTCATTAGCATAGCTAGGCTGCGGCTGAGGGCGGTTTGGCTGTTGTCGTTTTTTAAAGAGACAGCTGGCCCGTTTCCCTGTGGCCGCGGCCACGACCCTTCACCTCGTCCTCTCCCTCTCACCCGTCTCCAGGGACTCTCCCAGACGGTTCCCTCCATTTTAGTTCTCCATTATCTCTGATCTACATGGTCTACTCTCCTCCACACAAATTACTGTTGTTTTCCCCCCAGAAAAAACACATCTTAATTGTGCCATCCATGATATGACTTCACGTGCTTGCTGGCCTAGTTAACAACTGTTTTCTCTCTAGTATTCAATGTCCAATCAATCAAAGTCATCTTCTAAGCCTTTCAGCATCTCACCAATCAAGATAAGGTTTTACCTTTCACTTTAAAAAAAACACCCATTGCACCTTTGTAAATGTTTCCTCAGTAAAAATGCACCCCCTCCATCCTCACACAGACAGAAAGGAAGGAAGTGCGATAAGATTCAGGACTCTTTTCACCAATCACATCACAATGATGTTTGTCCAGGTACAGAACAAAGTACACAAGTATCACTGATTAAATGTATTCTTTTATCAAGCTAAATTAAAAGACATGAGCCTTATAAAACCCTAAAACAGTAAACGCTAGTGAGTATGCAGGCAATGTAAAAAATAAAAATAATAATACATAAACATATCAGCACCATTTAAATCAGACTAATTCTGTTCCACACCCAATTTCAAAGCGTAGAAATGGAGTCTGGCTTTGAATACGACTGTGGTTAACCACGTGAAGCTGCAGTAATTGTGAAATTCTGCATGCCGTTACAAAAGGTATATCACTTTAAATTAAATGCATATCAAAATCATAATGTAATTTGAATGTCTCTTTTGTAACTTATTTATTAAATATGATACCCTAGACTTAAAAACACATGTCCTGTACGTGTGTGGAATCTCACCTTCACAGATGCGGTCCAATCTTGCCCGCTTGACTTTGTGTTTGTCCATCAGAGCCATAGACCAAGCAGTCTTAACCCAGGACAGAGCAAGTAAAAAAAAAAAAAAAAAGTAGTAGGGAGTTCCTTCAATAACACACCACAAGGAAAAATCCCCCCGTCAGCACCTAAAAGAGATATGAATTACAGTTGGGAGTTATAAATTCTATTTACTAACTTGAAACGTCAAGGCAACAGAGCAAATAATACATTTTTTTTTAATGTATGAAAATACACTTTTTTGTACCGAATTGTGCATGGAAATAATTAAACAATTACTTCATTTGGGCAGTGATGTCAATTTATAGAATAATACCTGTATTTGTAAATGTCATCTAACATAATTCATGTCCAAGATAGTCAATTATTAAAATTCAGCAAAACTTGCACAAAAAAAAACAAAAAAACACTGCACATCAGACTGATGACATCTATACGATTTCTAGTGAAGTTCATCCATATTCTCAGACTCACCAGCAGAACAATTCTGTTCGGACCTTTCCACCAATCAGGTTGAGAAAGTAATCTGCACTGTAGAAAAAGAAAACAAAGTAAGTGTTTTTTTTATAATGATCTGGTAATATTGCCATCACAACAACATTAAATGTGTTTGACCTTTGACATTTAAACGAGAGCTGGGCAAAATTGACAAAATCAATCATTGCTATATTTTGGACCAAAAGGCTCAATATTGTTGTCGTCTTTTGCGGGATCGCTACAATATTGTGGAAATGAATAGTACTTTCACCAAATATTTTGCCTATGCAATAATTAAGTGTATTAGGCACATCATTAGAGCAGCTAAAATATTCAGGTTGTAGTTCAGAACATTACATCACTTTACTGTATGTAGACTTCACTGCTAGAGGCTTTATTATATTTATCAGCAGTAAAAGACAAGGGCCACATAATCTCTGAAATCCCAGACAATATCTAGTCTCCTCAAAATATCAATGTTTATGTTTAATAAAGGATCACCCCATTAGAGACATGAATGAGCCTCTAGTCTTCCTGAGTCCCGAACAAAAGCAAATACAATACAAATATACAACAAAAAATCATATATTACGTATTATATTACAATTTAAATATTACCCAGCTCTACTTTAAACAAGTTGTGCACACTTACTTATGCAAGTGTGCTCATAAAGTACAGTTCATAGCATAAGCATAGAGTGTACATTGTAACGTACACATATTTATAAACCTCGACTAATGACGTCATGAGTAGTCTCCCCTTTTCAGATGAAAAACGTCATTTTTGTCGAGTGACGAAAATGACGTATAAATTGACCAGAACGGTGTTGATATATTGTTAATGTTACAACTTAAATAAACGATAACATCACACACACTCAACACCACACTAGCGTGCTTTACAAACAATAACAAGAATAAAGACTTTAATGCTTAATTCACTAGTTCTCATCCTCAATGGAACCGCTAGCTAGCTAGCGGCTAGTTACCGTTAGCCACAAAACTTGCTAATGCTAATCCCTTCTTTTAGCCGTTTAAAAACATGTTACAAATACATATATATCAAACACATATCCCTCATTTGCACAACGTCGGCCATATAATAGTTTTAAATCGAGGCTCGACTCGCACTACTTCATTATTAAAACTATTACTGTAACTTCTAACTTGTTTTAACTTCCAAACGGCTAGCTTAGCGACGCTAACTGTAGCTCAATGTAGCCGCGGTGCAGCGACATAAACACACGCTTTAACAACTCGTCTAAAACTCTTAGCAAGTAAACAACAACAGCAGCAAAAACACCACCAGCACCTTCTCCTGGTCACATTTAATGGAGTTTCCAACGCGTTATAGCGGAGTTGCTAACGAGTTAGCACAGCGTCGTTAAGCATCATGTATATTCAGTGTTGCCATATTTTGTGAGAGAAATAAGCAACCAGGTCAAAGAAAACAAGCCTAAAAGAAGCAACTTTGGCCACATGAGGACTTTAAACCCAAATGTGTCGGTCGGCCACACTTTAAAACCTGTATCATCCATCGGCCATTTGAAAATAGCCGCTCACAACGCAACACGTTGCAAGCTTGTAGATCTGCCATTTTCAAAAACTCTTTGCAATAAAATGTCAAATATTTTTTTGTTGTTAAACATTCTTAACAACACAAATGCTCCGTGGTACAAAATATTTATGAAAATATTTGAGAACCACTGATTTAAATATATAAAGTATATATTTTTTGGAAGCAAGCCTAAATAAGCAAGTACACTTTTTTATTAACAAGCCCAAAAAACCGCAACCACCAATATTTACAAGCAATTTTACAGATAGCCCAAAGTCGCGTATAATAAGCCGACATGGCAACACTGTTGGTACGGCGGTGTGTCGCGCCGGGGCCAAAAAAAAGAGCAGATCTACAAGGCATCGCCGCGTCGTAGAGCAACGCGGCGATGCCTTGTAGATCTGCTCTTTTTTGGCCCCGGCGCGAGCGACCGACACCCTCGTGAGCTCGTTGCGTCCCGTTTGTTATATAGTCCCAATAGTTCACACAACACTACTGTGGATCGATCAATGTGATCGGCGTGTTTACGGGTGCCGTGAATGATCCTGTTGCATGAATGAATGAACGCACAAACGCATCGTGCGAGAAGATGAAGTGGTGAATTTGTTGTTTATTTACCCCAGATGTTCCAAGTGTTTCCCTCAGTGTTGCTGTTGCTGGTGGAACGGTGTGCGTGGGTCCGGGTCGGTGGTTCCCTCTCTTCTTCTCCCGATCGCCATGAAATCAGAAAAAAAAGAGAGGAAGTGTCTTGTTCACTGACGCCACAGGGGGTCAAGAGCGGGGAGAGAAGTATCGGATCAGATCTGGAAGGAGGAGCGCCCACTCATGGTCCACGACGGAATGACACGCAGTGCACACACACAAGTAATTAAAGCAGTTAACACTGAATGAATCGTTGCCACAATAACACTGAATTAACTGTACTGGAGCATTGTATTTAAGGGATATTTTACTTTCAAATGAAATAAACAAAATATATATATATGAAAAAATGGGAAAATCACAGCCCCCTCACGCATTAGGACATTCTCATACGTGAGGGGTCGTGACTTTTTTCATTCTTTTTTATATAATTTTGAATGTTTATTTTATTTGAAAGTGAAATATCCCTTTCCCTTTTAGTTAAAAGTGGTTAAAACACTGTACACGAGCAAAGTTCGCAAGATAAAGAAACTGAAAGGTTCAATATCCCTAAACCTTTAAAAAAATACATCTGTTGCAAACTTGCAATCATTCAGAACAGGTAACGAATGAAGGAGCAACAGAAAGCTCCTTCATTTGTGTGTGTGTCCTTCATTTGTGTGTGTGTGTGTGTGTGTGTGTGTGTGTGTGTGTGTGTGTGTGTGTGTGTGTGTGTGTGTGTGTGTGTGTGTGTGTGTATATAGAAATGTAATGAATGGCACTTCTGCATAAAATGTAGTGTTGGTTAACAAAACATCAACTGATGCACAAACTTGGACACATCATCAGTGTTGTTACAGACACCCTACTCCAGGCGACCTGACCTACGCCGATCCAGTCCATGCATGCTACCACTACAGCCTGCTACAGCTACTGCCTGTATCCACGCCATCAGTCCGGCCGATGCCAGGCCGAATAACTCATGAAGGTTAGTTGGGATGCTGCAGCTGAGCTGGTGTCGACAGTAGGAGGCTCTAGGCACTGTGGGTTGCCTCCGGGCCTGGCTCCTCCTTCGTATGACCAGAAGTCAAATTTTCTGTGCGTTGCGTCGTCGTTGCTGCTGGGCACAAATATCTAACTCTGTCTTGATGGATTAAACCCTCTCTGCAAGTTTCACCGCAGCCTGTAGCTTTTGGCTCTTCCTCACTGAAGAAGTGGGGTTGGACAATATCACGTTCTCAGTAGCCTAAAGCTTCCTCAATTTCATAATTCAGCCACATGTTTCATATATATACTGAAATGATGTTCTTAATCAGACTTTTAAAAGCAATTTAAAACAATCAATAACTACATTTAAGTTTGTCAGAATTGTTTTGAATCAACCGAGCCATATATTCAACTTAAATGCCTAAGTCAAACACTAGATGTCACCAATCAATTATCACTAATAGTAGCAAAGTTTATCCCTAATGTTCCAACAAAAAGTACCCGATTTAAATAAGAGACAAAAGACATTTTTGGAAAACAGAACAAAAAAACATTCTCTATTAAACTTTATTTTATTACACAAATTGTGTAAGAAGAACTTCTCCATCTGAAAACACATTAAAAATCATTTCCGAAAGGCCACCAATCCTCTGCAAGTCTGCATCACTACTGGCTTTTTTTTCTCTCTCTTTTTTTTTTTTTAATCACACATACACTCACACGCAACATGTGTAACCACTGTACAGTACATTATTACATTGTGCCCTATTGGAGCCAACTGCAGCATTGATTTAGTTAATCAATTGTCCATTATAGTGCATGTGTGACCCGTTCATTAGCGTCTGAATCATAGCAAATGATTCCTTGGAAGGAAAAATTGTCTGGCTGAGAAAGGTGAACACTAAAACATCAGGAACCCATTGTACTTCAAGCTTAAGGCATGATCAAGTTAATATATCATCCAAAATATTATATAACTAGTCTTTGACAATAGATGCATCGATGTTCAAGCAACAAAAAGTCTCCCACACCAAAGAAAATATGAACAAGGGGGTTGCAATAGTTTTTTGCTTTTGCTACAAGAAAAGCACGTTTTTAAGCCAGATTTGACCAACACCATTGTACGACTGATTATAAATTAAGCATTACTGATGTTGGGGTGTTCCACACGGTCAAACTGGGTGTGTAGAAGCTCCGCTATGGTAACATGGAAGGGCTTTTCAGGAACTGCTATGACATTCTGGAATGTATCCTGTCCACGGGGGCGTCTTGACAAGCAATCTAATTTACAATCATTGAAAAGTGCCATATAATGTACCCTTGAAAATAGTGTTCTCCTGCTTTCAATGACATAATGAGAGCATTTACATGCCGATTCATATTCTGATATTTCAGTTTTCTTGTTAAGGGTGTATGTATATGTAAAGGTGCATTTGGAAAAGTTGAATGTGAGAATTTGCAATGGAAAAGAAAAAGCTGACACACTGACACCGACCAGAGAGTGATACATTAGAATGTTCTGAGGCGGATTGGATGGACTGGAAGGGGAGGGGGGCACTCAGCTCGTTTCACTCACAACTGAATAAAGAATGTTTTTTTTGCAAGGCAGGTGTGCTGAGGGCGAGGCCTTGTGGCTCATGAGGTGCACCCGAGTGAGACATTAGGTGAACGGGGTCAGCCCTGTACCCTCAGCTCCATGTTCACTCAGCTTAGGTTTGGCGCAAAGGTAACACAGCCAAGCTAAAGTGAAAATAGCCACACTACAAGTTCACATTGCCTTGTGAGCTTGTAGATTGGCTATTACTAGAGCACTACACAGTTGTATGACAAATTCAAAATCAGGCTTTAGATGTCAATCCAAAACCGATGTTTGTCATGTGGAATGTTGATTTTCCCCAAATTCCCCACCCTATTTTCCAAATTCACCGCAACATATACAGACACCACAACTTGGATAAGCTCATTTCCAAACAGAAAAATGCAAGATATGCCAATATTAGCTGGGATTCATGTATATACTGTACCTGCCTTAACATTACATTTTTGCTTACTGGAAGGTTTTCTATGGCAATATTTACAATATTCAGAGTGTGTGTGTGTGTGTGTGTGTGTGTGTGTGTGTGTGTGTGTGTGTGTGTGTGTGTGTGTGTGTGTGTGTGTGTGTGTGTGTGTGTGTGTGTGTGTGTGTGTGTGCGTGTGCGTGTGCGTGTGCGTGTGTGTGTGTGTGTGTGTGTGTGTGTACACTCTGATATCCAGATGCATAATAATAAATGGCTTATCCTGAACAAGTCTTTTTAACTGCAATATTGATTATTAGCCAGAATAGTGTGTGCATGTGAACGCACTTATTTACTCGTGCAGATTTACCAACGAAGTGTCCGATGGAAGACACTATGACATCATTCTTGTGAAATGTTGTAGTAATGAATTTGCTGAAGTGTTACAATAACAATATCGGCATCGTCTTGTTTTTTGGGGGATTATGAAGGGCCCTGATGCATGCCTATAGAGGGGCAACAGGTTCCCAAGGGTTCTGCCAGAAGACTGTGCGTAGCCTACATGTGGATAACATGGTGAGAAATGCAGTTGATCACACAAGCAGCACCAAGGAGCCATCAGTTCTCCTCTATAAGGTTCAAGTCCAGTTCTGTGCAGTCTCTCTCAAAAACTATCTTTTGTCCATCTATTGTACTCCCCTTTCTTTTATCTTCGTCCTCTTCTTCCTCCTCACTTTCACTTAATGGTATGATACTGGTCCGTCCCAGGAACTCCGCAGGGGAGAAGGCTGATCGCCGCTCCCCCTGGGCAGACTCCAGCATCATGCAGCCACCTGCTCCGCAGCCCAGGGCTTCACCACTACCAATCTGCAAAGCACAGAGAAGTTACATGGAACCATACTGAATGTCATTTAAATCAACACACACTGTGGGCCATCATGTGAAGGACCAGTCACATGGTAAACACATGTCAATGTGTAGACTGTTTTACCATGGAAATCAGAACACCCAAAGCTTTTACGGTTCATGTGTAGCTATTCTGAAACTGTACTATAGCCTGGGCTTTTTCTTTTATGTTTCAACACAGCAGTAGAACAAGAAGATCCACACAACCCTTTCCTACGTCATAAACAAAAACAAGGCTGAGGACAGAGGAGGAAAGGTGATGACATCATTAAACAAACCAGGAAGTTACCATGAATGGCAGTGACATTCTTTTAATAGGGTTAGAAAGCAGCATTCAGGGGAAATATTCAATGGGCATAGCAGACTCCAGTGGCCAGATGCACAGGAATGCAGGGGCCAGCCCAAAAACACACAGTGGGTCAGGGAAGTGGGGTGAAAGTGCCAGTACTAACATCACACCACAGAACCCAATGCAGGCCAGACTGGTCTGATGGAAACAGGAATGTGAGCGCAATGCTGCTTCATACAGTATGGTGGGGTAGGGGGGTTGTGGTTGGGGTCAGGGAACCAGAGGCCCACTTCTGCTCACTAATGATCCCAACATAAACACACTGGACTGTGGAGACAGAAGCAGGGAGCTAAGGGCCTTGGTGGTGGTGAGGGGGGGGGGGCAGTCTCCAGTTGCTTTTCACAGCAAAGCAGACTACCAGAAAGCAACCAAATACACTGGTAACATGTTTCTAATTCATTATAATTTGTTTGAAATATTTCAAATAATAAATATAAAGCTTGGGGGTAAAATGTGTGGAGGCACCAAGTTAGCCCACTGGCAGCGTGCACAAGAAAAATCAGTCGAGACCAAATAAGACAAATGAAATAATAAGCACCCCTATTGGTTGCAGCACCATGCTCACCTGAGTCATCTTGCTGAAGTCAAGGCCAGGCCGGGGGCAGGGTAGAATATCTGGGTCATGGCGTCTCTTCAGGCGAGGCTTACGCATGTCACAGGGTTGAGAGTGGCATCGTGGGAGGACCGGGCGCAGTGCGCGTCTGGAGGAAGACGGGGTGCTGCAGGCTGAGGTGGGAGAAGGGGAGGGGGCCAGGGGCTCTGTGGCACAACAGCCGGGGATCAGAGCAGAAACTGGGGAGGGCTGCGGAGGCAGGGGGAGCAGAGACGCCTCCTGGATGTGCACGGGGGAGAGGGAGAAGCGCCTGCGCAGCAGCGAGCGAGATGAGGCCAGAGGAGCCGGGGAGGAAGAGCAGGAGGAGGGGGCAGGGAAGAAGGTGGAGCAGGCCCCCCTCAGCGTGTCACAGGGGTCCCAGGGAAAGCTCCAGGGTAGCGGGGAGTCAGACGACAGTGCCAGGCTAAAGAATGTGGGGCTGGAGGACGAGTGCACGGACGAGGACGTAAGAGAGGAGCTGGGGCCTCGGAGGGGGCCAGAGCAGGCCCCGGACCCCAAACAAGCCACTCCTCCACTTTGGCTGCGGCGTTTAACAGGGGTCCACACCTTAGAGGCACAGGGGCGCCAGGTGGAACGGCAGCGAGATAGATCCTCCGGAACAGACAAGGAGCGGCAGTGACGTTTGGGAGGTGGGGGTGGGGAGCTCTGGGAGGCCAGGTCAGTGACTGAGGTGCTGGGAATTTGAGGTTGGTAGAGACAATCTCCAACTGGGACAGGGGGCCCTAGGGGGTCGAGAGGGGACAGGCCAGAGGAGGAATCCAGGAGATGGGCCCTGGATGATGGGTACATTGCCAAACTGCTCTCTGGGAATGCCAGAAGACAGATTCAAAGACTTTTATTTGTCACATGCTCATACTGTACATGTTTATGCAGCGGAATGTTGGTGTGGTATACTCCGCCAGACTATGCTAATGTCCAACAAATATAGTACTAAATCTCTATGCCAATATAACTAGCTAATAAAATATGTGTTATAATACAAGTAATGTACTACTAGTAGTAATAAGCTCAAAAGCTAACGTACGCATTAGACATTGGTGTAGTCAACGACCATAGACTAGGAAATAATAATTTAGAATTGCCACTCCCCTAGGTTCAGATAGGATATACAGTATATGTTGAAGCCATTGAAATATACAGAATATTACAAGAAGAAATAGATAATAAATCTATAGCATATAAATATATAGGTCACAACAAAAAAATAAAATGTACAGAATATGGATATATGGATCATGTATCCATATAGCAACCGAAGATCTACAGCAGTCAGTATGATGTGAGAGGTTTTATCACAGGCTATAGGCACTATGCCCGCTACAATGAACGTACCTGGAGTCAATCCATAGGCACTCCAGGAGATCGTAGGGCTGGATCCCACTGCAGGCAAAGACTGAAATGACAAAAGAATGACAGGGGTGTGAATCTGGGAACCTATGGATAACTGTGTAACAACAACATTAACCCTGGCCTCCATATTTTGGGCATAGAATATAATACAAATCTTCAACATAAAAAACAAACCTGCATAGCAGATCTACAAACGTGTAAGCTATTTCTAAGCTTGTAGATGGGCTAATTTTGTAATTTTAAGTATATTACATTGCTTAAGTGGTTTAAAAGTTAGGTCATTTGAAGTTCTACTCACCACATTCACATTGAAGGAGAAGGCCTTGTGACTGTGCTCCTCTAAACTCTGCTTCCGGAGCTGCTCTGTGATAAGAGTCACCATCCTGGACCCCGGGGAAAGATGAAGGTGAGGAGGAGGAAAGGTACAGGGGTCTGTCAGAATCCTGGCGAGGTTTGTGGTGTCCCCTCCACACCTCAACCAGCCAGACTGACTCGCTCTCTCACAACGCCACGGTCATCTTCACTTCTCCTGGTAAAGGACAGGAAAGGGAGGAGAAATTGGCTCCAAGTATGAAAAGGAAACTTGCTAAACCTACAGTATTGCTCTGGCTGTCTTTCATAGCAGCTACTTTTAGACAGGCTAGTGACGAGGTAGGATAGATTTAAATACATAAATGATAATACCATTTGTGATTTTGGTGATACTTACAAAAGGAAATTAAATACACCCGCAAACAATGAAGAGATTTCATGACAAATGTCAAGATATTTATTTGGCATCTATTATGCAGGGAGAGATAATGTGGAATTCTGTAAGCCTTATGTGTGGTTTGCCGACAACAACTGATCTTCCCAGATTGTTGATCTCCATGCTGTAACTCGTAGTTAGCTTGAAGGTCAGGTCTTGTCGGCAAGCAACACTTGTGCAATAGAGTATAAATGAAACTTAAGGCACAGATTCATGTGCTGCCTTTTACTTGCACATGAGGCACTCTTGATAGGTTCCACTTTCACAAAAGGCAGAAAGCATACAGGTGGCTCAAGGCCCAAGGACAAAGAAACACTCCACATTCCATAGCATACATTCGATGAAAATTATGACCATTGCCATCTGATAAAGAAGGGCCATCTCAGATTTTAGGTACGAAGAAGTGAGTCACACAGGAAAAGCTTTGGGGAATGCCACAGCAATGAAAGCCAAGTGGGTCCAATTTACAAGACGTGATAGGAGCCTGGTGCTCGTTGAGGACAGAGGAGAATGGAAGGGGGAAGGAGACTGAGAGGAAGAGGGGGAGGATGGGGGAAGTGTGTGAAAAAAATGAAGGGGGAGTGGGGCTGAAAGCATGCCATAGCTTCTTTGCGAGGGAGACAAAAGAGGGGAGAAAAGTGGACAACAGGGCTCCAATGGTCACAAAAATGGCCAGGGTGAAGAGAACGCACAGGACACAGACGAGCAGACCCCAAGACGTGCATCAATGCAAACTAAGACAACAACCTCAACAGGCCCATGGTGCCAGTTTCTGAATTTCTTTGACTTTTTTTAATGGAAATGCGTCACCACCAGTTGACTTCTAAACAAGATCTAATAGTAGTAAGTGAAAGTAAGACACACCCTAGGAAACAAACTTACAACTGGCCCAGATACAACATCCTGACAATTCATTTCAACCTTTGCACTGCTCTAAGGAAATTGACTACACCTTTGACACTGAAAAGTAACACTGAAAGTAAAACTATAAGGGGTGTCCATATGGTGAAATTAAATGACAATGCTGAGACTCTATTCATTCCTATGCTTTAGGCGTGAGGGTATTTATTTCCCTCAAAACTTTCTGTACAGAGTCAGATGAGGCCCTCTGGGGCTGGGCCTTTTCCATGTGGCAACCATGTTGCTAGAGTATTAGTGTTACAAGTAGCCTACCACATGAGATTCCACTTGCCTAGCTTTGTCATCACCAGTACAGAGCCTTTTGCTAAACAGAACACCATCATAGAGCAGTGGACTTTCAAAAACCACAAAAAAAATATCATCAATAACTAAGCTAACAAATGTGTCATCCATTCCAAACCAGCCAAAAGATCTTTGCACATCTGTCAGTCAGCCAGGTGATTTCATTCAACCCTTGTACAATGTGCAGCTTAGCTCATGAACATTGGGTTTGAAACATTGACCTGATCTGACTAGGTAAAAAGGAAGTTAATGTCAAACTATCATTAACGTGACAATCAAGTCAAATGAACCCTATTCCTCATTAAAACCAGTGTAATAAATTCTAGTTGCTTGCTGAAACAGATTGGCTGACTGCTAAGCGATTGAGGTTTGCAAACAATAAGTTATAAAGCTAAAGCTAAAACAGAACACTGCAGGTTGTCTTCATCATCATATAACTAGCTGGTTAACATAGCTGTCATCGCTTTAAAAAAAAAATAGCAATCAGCCTATATAATAAATAGCCTGATCCTGAAATCTGCACCAACATTCGGTTTCAAGTGCAGACTAATATAACTAGACACTGACATAAAGCAACACAACATCTGGACATCATGATGCAGCCTGTGGTAACTGAACTGACCCTCTATACGTTCACAAGCAGCTAGGTGGAGAAGCTAATCAGCTAGCTATAGCCTGCCAACATAAGGCCTGTTTACTGCTCATCACCGTGTTGTCATGCTACGTACGTTGTTGTAATAACTCGTAAATCTACAATATACACACGAGCGGGTCATATTATGTTATGGTATTATTCATATCACTCTACCGTTATGGAGTTTATGCTAGCCACTAAGCTAACACAGGGCTAGCTGATGCATTACCTGGCCCTCCCGTGTCTCCTTAGCAACCGCAAAGCTGCACGCGCACAGGAGACACAGCGGCCTCGCGCGCTATTTATAGCTTTTGGACGAAACCACTGTTGCCATGTCCGCTTATTATAAGCGACTTTTTAACTTGTTTTTCTGTGAAGTTGCTTGTAAATATTGGTTAGTTGCGGGGTTGCGTTTTTTTGGGGCTTGTTTCTAAAGTGCTTGTTTGGGCTTGTTTCTAAAGTGTAGTTGCTTGTTGTTTGGGCTTGTTTCTAAAGTGTAGTTGCTTGTTGTTTGGGCTTGTTTCTAAAGTGTAGTTCATCAAATCATCAAATAAAATCAAAATGTATTTATACAGCACATTTCATACAGCAAGGGAAAGCTGCAATGCGCTTCACAGATAAAAAAAAAACGAAACAAAAAAAACTAATATTTTAAAAACATAAATAAAAGGAAAAATGACAATCTTTTATTTTATTTTAAATACAAATGATTTTTTTTTTTTTTAACTGTCCATGGATTCAGAGAGCCACAGGTTCATAGGCAGGCTGTTCCAATTTGTAGGACCAAATAGCTGAAGGCTACTTCTCCGTTGCTTGTTTGGTCTTGTTTCCTAATGTTGTTTAAAAAACCCAGTGGACCCCCAAATGAATATGTATTTGTCCAAGGACCCCCCATCTAAAAGTATTTTTGTGACCCGTGTACCATTTGTGTTGTTAAAATGTTTCAAAAAAGAATATTCAAAATGTTTCACTATTTTTTCAAGATTTCTTTTTATAGCAGACCTACAAGCTCACAACGCGTCGCATTACGACGCCTTGTGAGCTTGTAGATCAGCTATTTTCAAATATCCGATGGGCTTGTTTTCATAGACCTGGTTGCTTGTTTCTCGCACACAATCTGGCAACGCTGGACGAAACCATCACAGAGGTGCGAGTCCAAATAAAACACGGCCCAGAAATCTGCCAGACCGTCGTCGAAACCCCACAATGACCCGTTATAACTGTAATTGGATGTGTTTGATCGTTATGTTGATGTTCAATTTGTTGACAAATAAAAGAGTGTTTAGTATATTGTATGCATAACGTTAGCAGTCGTTGTCCCCCCCCGGTCCGCTACCATAATGGAGACCCTCATCCTGAATAAACAACATTAAAATAGCTCGGAAATGAAAACCAACAGGACAGGCTTATATCCCTGTTTTGAGTCATAATAAAGACGTGAATGAGATATAAAGTAACAGTATCAATACTACAATGTAGAAATTACTCTGTTACAAGTAAAAGTCTGGAATTCAACATTTACTTTAGTAAAATTACAAAGTATTGGTATCAAAAAACTTAAAGCACCAAAAGTAGAATTCAAATGTATACAAATATATACAAATCTTTTGAAATTGTAGATCTGCTATTTTCAAATGGCCAATGTGTATGGACTGAAGTGGGTAATGTATGTTTTGTAATAATAATAAAAATCTACAAAGTAACTAGTAACTAAAGTGTAATATTTGCCTCTCGAGATGTAGTGGAGTAGAAGTAAAAAATACCTCAATAAGTACAGTACTTGGGTACATGTACTTAGTTACTTTACGCCACTGCGAATAGCGGCCATGGAAGACGCATGCGTAGAGATGATAGGAAGGGTTATTACTATAGTATTATAGTGTACTCCCACCATAACTCTATATGGTCCACTCACTCTGTTAACTTCGAATCTGTTGGGAGCCTCAACATTGAGCCGTTATAACTAACATATTAATGAACATTCCAGACAGAGCATCGACTCGAGGAGAATGGCAACAGAAAAGTTCAGAAAAGAACAGACTCTTGCGATGAGAAAGAAATACATCGGGTAGGTAAACAATAAAGATCTATCATGCAATCTAAAGGGTAACCGGAAGGTTCGCCCCAAAACACGCTCACCCCATTGTTTTTTTCGCGGACCGCTCGAAAAAGCGGTTCTTGTTTTCTTTACTGAGGATGAGATTAGATATAGGTTTATGGTTAGGCACGGTTTTACTGAGGTTAAGTTTAGGAATAAGGTTAGGTTTGGGCATAGTTTACTGTCTGAGGTTTGGTTTAGGCATTTACTGAGGTTAGGTTTAGGCATAGTTTATTGAGGTTAGGTTTAGGCATAGTTTACTGAGGTTACGTTTAGTAAATACGGCTAGGTTTAGGCATAGTTTACTGAGGCTACGTTTAGGAATACCAGGTGGGGACCGTTCCGAGGTCGCCGAATTTGCCCAGGGGCTACTGTGTTTTGGGACGAGCATTTTCGTATTCATCTAAAAAGCTATCAAGACTATTTAAATTAATAATAACAGCCCTATATGTTACACTGTAAGAGTTAATAATGTATTGTTGGTGTTTTCTCCCACAGATCGTCTTGTAGACTGTTTTATGCGGATGACCCGGTGAAAATAGTGAGAGCTCGGGGTCAATACTTGTATGACGAGAACGGCCAGCGGTATTTAGACTGCATCAGCAACGTTCAGCACGGTAAGAGACTCATTAAAATCACATCAAACTGCTTATAGAACTATATGTTTGATAAACATACCGTACCGATAACAATAGTGCTTTGATTTTTGTAAAGCAAAAGTAACTGAACAGTGTTGCCATATTTTGTGAGAGAAATTGTGCAACCAGGTCTAGGAAAACAAGCCCAAAAGAAGCAACTAATAGCCCTATTAGTTGCTAAGCCCACATGAGCACTTTAAACCTACAAGCTCGCAACGCATTGTGAGCTTGTAGATCTGCTATTTTCAAAAACTCTGGCAATAAAAGGTGGAATATTTGTAATCTTTTTTGAAACATTCAAACAACACAAATGCTCCCTTGGGCACAATATATTTATGAACATATTTGAGAACCACTTGTTTAAATAATACAAAAAAAATTGGAAGCAAGCCTAAATAAGCAAGTACACTTTAGAAACAAGCCCCCCAAAAAACGCAACGCAAAGCAAATATTCACAAGCAACTTTACAAGCCCAAAATCACTTATAATAAGCGGACATGGCAACACCGTAACTGAACTCGACAAGGAAGAAGTCACATGATGTGTCATGATGTGTGGGGCTATAACACAAAATTCCCAATTCAATTTTGCCCTCTAGTGGCCACACTTTGGATAACTTGGTGTTTCTATTCCCAGTGGTGTAAAGTAACTAAGTACATTAACTCAAGTACTGTACTTAGGTACAATTTGGAGGTATTTTTTACTTTACTGGAGTTTTTACAATTTTCAGTACTTTTACTTCTACTCCACTACAATTATTTTAAAACTTTGTTAGTTTTAAAACTTAGTTACATTGTAGATTTTGATTATTGTTACAAAACATACATTAACCATGTCAGCCCTATATACATTTTGGCCATTTGAGAATAGCTGAATTGTGAGCTTGTAGATCTGCTATTTTCAAAAGGTTTTTAGACATTTTAGACATTTGAAAACTTGTGAAACGGGACATTCTGCATAATGAGTACTTTCTACTTTTGGTACTTTTAGTACATTTTGATGCCAATTTGTTTGTACTTTTACCCAAGTAAATTCTGAATACCATACTTTTACTTGTAACAGAGTATTTCTACATTGCAGCATTGATACTTTTACTTAAGTAAGAAATGTGAGTACTTTTTCCACCACTTTCTATTCCAGTGGGCCACTGTCATCCCAGCATCACACAGGCTGCAACAGCTCAGATGGAGTTGCTGAACACAAACTCACGCTTCCTGCACGACAATATCATCCTCTATGCAGAACGCCTGGCTGCCACACTGCCCGACAAGCTGTGTGTCTTCTATTTTGTCAACTCTGGGTGAGTAGGGGTGGTGGAAGAAGTACTACATTTTTTTACTCAAGTAAAAGTATCAATACTGCAATGTAGAAACAGTCTGTTAAAAGTCAAAGTAAAAGTAAAATATAATGTATATATGTATATAGGGCTGAAGTGGTCAATGTATGTTTTGTAACAATAATCAAAATCTACAAAGTAACTAGTCAAATCAAATAATTGTAGTGGAGTAAAGGTACAATATTTCCCTCTGAGATGTAATGGAGTAGAAGCCAGACGCAAGACTGTGCTAACAATGTCAAGCATAAATAATACAAGGAGATATAATACAAGTACTGTAATACAAAGTGTAATACAAGTAAGGTAAAGTATAGATCATTTAAACAAAAGTGTAAAAAACTGCATCAATATACACAGACATTGGTGTAGTGAAAGAACGCAGACTAGCATACGTATAATATATACTGTACAATCTAGAATTTCACATTCCCTGAGTTCCTAAGGTAGGATATCTATTATATTGCTGCCAAAAAAGGCAATATAAATGATGAATACATTAGCACACAAGGACCGCGTGAGGACCCAGGTTTGAATCTGAACCCACCCCATCATGTCTTGCATGTCACTTCTCTCTCTGTCCATGGTTTCCTGCCTCTCAACACTATCTTATCTGAAATAAAGCTTAACATTCCAAAGTAAATCTATAGCCAAACAGAATGAAACTCTATAGAACATACTATGACATTGAAGGTGATATATCCATTCACCCAACAGGTCTGAAGCCAATGATCTCGCTCTCCGCATGGCACAGCAGTACACACAACATGAAGATGTCATTGTGATCGACCAGTGAGTTTGAGACATTTTTACTATCGAATTTGACACCGACAATAAAACATGTATGTCAATTACAATACCACTCTCCTTCTATACCAGTGCATACCATGGACACCTCATGTCCCTCATCGACATTAGTCCATACAAGTTCCGGAAACTGGCAGGACAGAAAGAATGGGTTCATGTGGTGTGTAAGCTTATATAAGCATCATTTGTAACTGCTGACCAACAGTGAATATTTTCCATGATAAAATAGTACACATCATTTTCCTAGGTACCCTTACCAGACACCTACAGAGGAATATATAAAGAAGACCACACCAACCCAGCTCAAGCATACGCTGCCACTGTGAAAGACAAAATAGATGAAGTGCACAGGAAAGGCCGTAAGGTACGATTTAGTACAATTAGGTTTGCTAATAGTACGGTACTTTAATTTGACAGAAAATGTATAAAGTAAAACCACAGCCATAGCATAGTGTTATAATGATCAATGTATAATTTCTCTACTTCTAGTATATTTTTCTCTAAAACTCATTTTCAACAGATCTCTGCATTTGTCGCCGAGTCATTGCCAAGCGTTGGAGGTCAAATCATTCTGCCCCAAGGATACTCAACTAAAGTAGCAGAGTGAGTCCTCACTCTTAAGACATGAGTGAAGTTGAGCAATTTCAGCTTTGACATTTCCAGGGACAAAAAGATAATGATTTGGATCTTACATCTCTCTCTTCTTCACAGATATGTCCGCTCAGCAGGGGGGGTGTTTGTGGCAGACGAGGTGCAGACAGGGTTTGGACGTGTTGGAAGTCACTTCTGGGGTTTTCAGCTGCAGGGAGAGGATTTCAGCCCTGACATAGTAACAATGGGAAAACCCATGGGCAATGGGCACCCCTTGGCATGTGTGGCAACCACAGTAGAGATCGCTGGAGCTTTCACTGCGACTGGTGTGGAGTACTTCAACACGGTGACTATTACAGATCTGAGGGAATAAAAGAAGTCCATGCAAACAGTTTAATGTGCAAACTCACTATAGTGAGTCACATTAAACTTATTCGGAGCAGCAGCTGTTGTACAGACTTATTTTATTCCTACGACATGTCCTTTTTTTTTGCCCTGCACCAGCGACTATATGGATGTGCACAACAATTCCTTTTAAAATATTACAGATTTGCCAATATATAAAAAATATTTTACATGTGACATGAAAGGTACCTAATAAGTACATTTTTGCCCCCTAAATTTTACATATTGAATTTAGGTGCAAAATTAGCTCCAGTCCGGCACACACAGACCCTCTTATAGATATAAGAGGGTCCGGTGTGTGCCGGACTGGAGCTAATTTTGCAAAGCACTGGGCCTATCAGTACAAACTAAGTTTCTTGTGCACACTGCTAGCAGGCCACCTTAGTACTTAAACACACACACGTACATACACATACACTGTCACAGCACAGTGGCTCTGGAAGAGCTAGTTTTTCTTTCAACACAATGCCTCGCTACAAATCAAATCATGCAAATCACAAATAGATGCATGAAGACCTACTGTCTCTCTATATTTGGGAAAGACTATTGTCATATCAATAGATCCACATGAGTCATAACACTGTTATTGGACCCTGCCTTGTTTTTCAATTATGTTGGACAGCAAATGCAAAAAATATATATATTTCTAATACATGCTAAATATTATATATATATATTATATTCCCTCTAACCTCTTGTAGTTTGGAGGCAACCCAGTGTCGTGTGCCATTGGGTTGGCAGTTCTTGACGTGATCGAGAAAGAAGACCTAAGAGGGAACTCCACCAGAGTGGGAGGGCATCTCAAAGACTTGCTCACAAAGCTGAAAACTAAACATCAAATCATCGGAGATGTCCGGTAAGGACACAGTATCTATTAGCAATGCATAGTACTGGTATTTATAAATAGTGTACTTAGAAACAACCTGAATCGGTACACCAATGTCACTAATTGACTGCTTTTCACTTTCTTGGTTCTTTGCAGAGGGGTAGGTCTGTTTGTGGGCTTGGAGCTGGTGTCAGACAGAGAGCTGAAGACTCCAGCTACGGATGCTGCATCAAGGGTAGTGAAGAGGTGATAGTCAAGACTGACTTTACACTTAAGACCAATTTATACTTAGTTGCACTCTGATATCACGCACTGAAAATAGCTAATATAAAAGCTTACGGGTCATGCTGCAAGGCATTGTGAGCTTCTATTTTGTATTAAAAAAACCTGCCAAATAAATTGTCAGTAAGCATACAGTAGGTAGTCTCATGAAAGCTTAAAAAACTCATTTAATTGCGCACAGACCAAACAGTTGATGCCCTCCAATTTTGGTCTCTGCTTTGGGAATCTTATTTGTATTTTCAGGTTGAAACAGGAGCGGATTTGTGTCAGTACAGATGGCCCCTGGGAGAATGTTGTGAAGTTTAAACCTCCCATGTGCTTCAGTATGGAGGATGCTGAGCTGGTAGCACATAGCATTGACCACATCCTCACAGGTTAGACAATTAGTTTTTGGCATTACAGCTTAAAATATCACTTTAAGATATACAATCATCCAAATCAGATGTAATAAGAGAAAAATACAGTTGCAACACCTAAAAAAAAAAGGTATAATTACAGAAGCACAAGTCAATTCATTAAGTGATTAATATGACACGTCATGTTCCATTTTTCCCAGATATGGAGACCCAGGACCTTGAACTGGAAAAATGAAGACATTTAAAGGTTCGTAAATCCTGTAGAAAAACATTTAATAGCTGTTGTGAGTTGGTCACATTCAGAAGGTTCAGAGGTAGAGATATAGGCATCTTCATAGTATGAAGAAGTTGGTGAAGTCAAATAGAGTATCACATTTTTTGATAATCCAGTTGACTTCACCAACTGGTAAAATGCACTTCAATCTCAGACAATTTCATTACCTTTCACAAACTGGCATGTCCTATGGCAGAATATGTTCACTTTACCTCCCTAATAGAGGACCCGTAGTTGTCACATTTCTTGTTAGCTTAACACAATATCCTCTCATCTTGTGAGCTCACAAAACAAACCCAACAGTGATCATTTGATGCAACCCACTGTAGCAGAGAATGGACATGGACCACCAAGACCAAAGCACCAAATTCCTTCAAACTGTACACCTAATTTTCTATCGACAGCTACAGATCGGACAGGGAGGCCACACCATTATTATACTAGTCATGTTTTAATACTGTAAACTGGGGAAATTGCTAACAGCAAGTCCCTAATGTTGGAAGCTCACAGTAATCTCCCCTGGAGTTGTGATGGTTTCATAGAATGCTACTCGAAGTGAAATAACACTTAATTCATTCCTGTTTTCAGGCATTTCATTTCTACTTGAATATACAAGCCATCCCCTTGCCAGCGTTCTGTAGTCATTTGATTGAACCACATTAAACGGACAGCCACAGCGATCAAGACGTACTGTCTGGGAGACCAAAGCCAAAGAAACACTTGTACTGTAACACTAATAAGGTTGTTTTTGAAATTTGTTTTTCATAGATAAACATTTCTCAAGACAAACCAAATAAACATTTTAAATACAGTTTCCTGCCTCATTCACATCCTTGTATCTGTCGTAGCAATAAAAAAAACAATTTGAAATAAAAAAAATCAAGACACTCATACGCACCCGTCTCTGCAACATTCTTAAGATATGGTGGAAAATAAGAACTTACCAGAGTAAAACCTTAATCTCCTGGAGCTTTTCACATAAAAACATACCAAAAATACTGGAGGTTCACACCTAGCAGGGCGAGTACAAAAGCCAGTATTAGCCAGTAATCCAGCAGCCAGCGAAGCCCTCTGCCAGTTATCCAAAGGCATCCGTAGGAACTTTAGCATTATCCAAGACAAAAAAACAAGCAAGCCATTTAACAGTACAAAACATTTAACATTAACTTTTAACAAATAATAACAAAAGGATCCATGTGTAATATAAATCAAAAGTTTATTTCTACCAATTTGCCCAAGACACTAGAGGAATGAGTTTCCAGTGAGAGAGGGAGTGCCCTCTTACATTTAAACAGGCTTGCTTTCGGTTGTATCATAACACTAGTAAAGCCACTTAAAATTGCAGACATGATGGGAAAGAATCTCCTTTTAAAAGCCAAAGCAAAAAAAAAAAAAGAACTGGTTGTCCTTGTCTACTTAACCAACTGCAAACATTCACTTAACACACTTACAATTAACCCTTTGATTAGTTTAATCCCTTATCTTGTCTTTCCTCACCCCACATCTGAAGCCATGCAGCTCGCATCAAACACTCGGGAAAAAAAAAAAACTAAAGATCTACAAACACCAAAGAAAAAAAAATATGCAAAAAATTGTTTTATTCTTGAGCTTCAAAAGCTCTGCTCCTTGCTTGTTGGTAAATCCAGTAGACATGTAAAATACAACCATACAATACATTAGATTCAAAAAAAAGGTACCAAAAAGTACAGTAAAAATAACACTTCCATTGCTGGAAATGTAAATGGACACAAAACAATATAAAATAAAAAGTGGAAAAGTGACATTTGCTTCCCCAGTTCCTCACTTGATCTGTACAAATGGAGCATGAGTCCAAATTTCTGCCAACTCCAAAGGAAAAGCCCATGATGGCTGTGGTTGGACCATGGGTTCCTTCTCTTATTTACTTTAGACCTTAAGAGAAAAAACACGGTGCTCAGTGTTACTAAAAATAAATGTATACAACATAGTTACAGAAAGGCAAGTACATGAATGAGCTTTACAGATCAGTTAATGGACACAGACACAACCGGAGGGGACAAGACCAGTAGCTGCATTAACTAGCACCCCAATGAAAACCCTACTACCACCACCACCTCAACCCTTATTGATCCAGTAGTGTTTGTAGGGATGCATCTTAATGATTGGCACATGGAATGAATCCACAATTAATGATTCTAGACCCCATGACACAGTCCCCCCTGCCCCCCATTCACCACCACAATGTTTGAATGAGTTTTAAGACTAGATGGAAGAATTTTGAGTCAAAAAGGCACTAATGGTTAGAGCTAGATTGTCATGTTACTATAGATGATGCAAAAATGCATACCTGCACTACTTGTGATCAGTATGGCTTGTAGCTACTCTGGTGGCCTCCACGTCTTGGAGTTTTCCCATAGCTTGTATTGCCCTGGTCTGGAGGACAAGGAAAAAAAAAGGGACTGAGTGCTTCTGTACAACAACGACCAAGAAAATTACGTTTCTCTCAGCTGGGGGCAGTTATCGCTTACTGTAGTCGTAGCCACCCCCATAGCCGTAATATCCAGCAGAGTAGTCATAGTTGCCATAGCTGCCATATCCGTAGCCTTGTCCGTAGCCTTGTCCATAGCCGCCGTAGCCCTGGTTCCAGTAGTTGTTGTATCCTTGGTTCCAGTTCTGGCTCTGGCCTGGAAACGACAGGAGAAGAGAAGAGACATCTCACACCATTTCATATTCAACTAGTCAATGGGATTTACAAGTCTACATATCCTTGCAGTGATAAAATATCCTCAATCGTTTATTGCAAGTATTAAACAGTCAAGATTCTTGGGTTTCGACTCCCAACATTGCAACAAAATGAGAAAATAGCATTAAAATAGAAATAGCCATACAAAAGTACTAAACATATACACAGAATTGCATGTATACACCTGCTGTTGTTACATCCCAATACACAAGTATTGGTGTTCGATACAAACCTTGCATCAACATGAGAAAATAGCCAAACATAGCAATGAAATAAAAATTGCAGTACTAAAAGATACACAATTGCATATACACACGCACACACACACCCCACAACAGTTCGCATTGTTGATAAATAAAAGTCATGGATACTCACCACTTCCACGTCCCCTGCCACGCCCCCCATATCCTCCTCCACCTCCACCACCACCACCACGTCCACCTCCATACTGCTGCTGCTGGTAAACCTCTTTGGGCTGGGCTATTTTAATCTCACACTGGAACACCACACAGTATACATACATTAGACTGAAGAAATGATCATTTCACCATGCATTCTATTAAAAATGTACAGTCTCTTTGGTGCTTTTTTTTTACCTTGCTCCCACTGACGTTATGGAATTTCTTTTCCAAAACTTTTTTGACTGGATTCTCTTCCTTGTACGTGATAAAAACAAAGCCCCTCCTCTTCTCCGTCTTTGGATCTTGCGGGAGCTCAATCGTCTCGATCTAACATAATAAAACAATGAAAGCCATTAGACAGTTCTGCAGTGACAACTTCAGCCTCATCCATTTGTTGTAAGTCAGCCCCGCGTGCCAAACATAGCCGATCTACAAGCTCACCGCTTGCATGCCATGCCAGCTTGTATATTGGCCATTTTTAGCAAATAGGCCTAGGTTGTTTTTGAGAATTTGCACCTGTAATGACCCAAATACGATGCCAGGGTTAATAGCTTACCTCTCCAAAAGTGCCAAAGTACTCCTGGATAACTTCTTTGTCTGTGTCTGGGTTGAGGCCTCCAACAAAGATCTTCTTGACTGGCTCCTTCTTCATAGCCATGGCCTTCTTAGGGTCAATCTGTCGTCCATCTAGCCTGTGCTCCTTCTGTTCAAGGACCTAACAGAAATGTGCATGGTTAAGTTCCCCTTCTGAACACACTGTACTCCTCATTACATAACATAAAACGTTTGTTTCCACTCACTTTATCTACTGCAACTGCTTCTTTAAAGAGAATGAAGCCAAACCCTCTTGACCGGCCTGTCTGCTGGTCCATTTTTATGGTGCAGTCTGTCACTTCACCAAATTTAGAGAAGTAATCTTTGAGATCCTTCTTACTCGTGTCCCAGCTGAGACCCCCGACAAACATTTTCCTACACAAACAACAAAAAGGGGTTAACAGTTTAACATCACAGCAACTATCCCCCAGCACTCATTAAGGCCTGTCACAATTATTACATAATCGTATAAAATTCCAATTATTTGAGATATTGCAATTATTTTGCATAATAGTTTCTATGTTGAAAAATGTTCCAACATTTTCAAAAATAGTGGAAAGGGCATATCTACAAGCTCAAAATGCATCACGCCGTGATGCATTTTTAGCTTGTAGATCCACTATTTCCAGTATTCAGGTTTTGTTTTTACGTTTATATAAGTTATTAAATTATGCAAGTTATTGGTCTTGTCGGCCCTGTGCACTTTAGTTTACGAAGCCTAAAAGCCAAACAGAAATGTAATTTGTGTTCATTATGTTCCAATCTTCAACCACAGAAGCACAATTAAATCGTTTGCAACAATTAATCGTCACGTAAAATGTCATAATTGTGACAGCCCTAGCACTCATTATTGTGATAACTTCTTGTCACCCATTTTTCCAATTGATGCTAGTTATACCATGCAGATGTACCGCTGTTGGGTGCTTGTTCACAATAATTTAGGTAGTCATGCAGTTTGCTTGTCCACGTGTTTAGGTTTGACGTTTACTTGGCATACTAGTTACTTTGCTGCACTTAAAATGTTTTCTGCTTGATTGAATACTTTATTAGCCGTTTGCAAAAAAAAGCACAGGAAAGTACAGTTCAATACAAGGTCTGCTAAGAGGATTTTAACCCCAAGAAAGCCTATGGCATGTTTCTTCACCTCATTTACATGACAATATCGTTCGTTGACCGGGGTTCGTGCCATTTTATGATCTCGTACTTTGCAAGTTAGTTGCTATGGATAAGAGTGTCTGCTAAACATTTAAATTTGTAACATAACCACTGCCACTAGTTCAGGATTGGGAAAGGGGGTAGGGCGCGCTGGTGGGCAAGTGCACAAACTGTTCCAGAACATCTGTTGCCACCAGTGACGTAGGAAAGCAGGGGTCCTGTTCCCCGATCACACTAGCGAAACGTTTTCTTTACAGTTCCTTTTATTTCTACCTACAGTTATTAGAATGGAGGCCGGAATGCATCCATCCGCAGTAGGACGCGACCGGTTCTGAAGCAGATCCAACCCAACACACACACGTTGATCTAGTACATGTTCTATAATGTGGCGCCCCTCCCCCCTTCGCTCCGCACATGGCGCCAACAAAGCCCGGCCGAACAAAGGAACATGGACGAAACCTGGAGCTATAATAACTGACCAGATCCACACATAAAAATGCATTTTATCTCACAACGATCATTATAATATTTAAAAACAGCTCACCCCGCATCCTCCTCTCCTTTACTGGCGTTGATCTGTCCACCTTCCGAGGCTCCTCCGCCGTTCTGGGCTTCGTCTCCTTCGCCTCCTCCCCCCTCCGTCACTTCTTCGTCGGCATCGCCGTCCAGAGCAGACTCCTCGGCCTCGGGCCCTGCCGTCGCCTCCTCCTCCCCGTCGGCGACCAGTTCCGACTCAGCCTCGGCCTCCACCTCCCCGTCGATCCCGTCTATCGCGTCGTTGTTCGCCTGCTCCTCCGGCTCCTGCTCCTCCTCCTCCTCCTCGTGCTGTTGTTCCTCCTCGACCTCGGCGCTGGCTCCTCCGTTAAAATCCTCGTCGACTTCGTGGCCGTTTTCCGACGTTTCCATAAACTGCTGCTCGGTGTCAGACATTTTAAACTAAGTATGATCCTCTATTGTCTAATTCCTGGAGGAGATAAAAACCACTTTTGATCACATAAAGCTGTATTTGCTCTCCTTACATAATCCTTGCTGCCATTGTTGTGCCAGAATGTGTTCCCTCCTCCACTAGCATTCATGGCTCTACCACATTTTGGATCCCCAATAGGGTTACAAAATGTAGGATTCCCTTTAAGAATGTGTCGTTTCCCCCCTCAGTAAAACATGCTTCGCCATTAACGCTGTGCCAATGCATACATCTACCACCATTTTGACCGGTTCCACCATATACATTTAACAGGAGACCCTTTTGATTACAGTTAATGGCAAATAACTGAACGGATCTGCGGCTAAACAGATACCCCGGTCTGCAATCTTTAACACGCAGAAGCAGATGTCTATGAAGCTGCATGGCGCTGATAAACCGAACCTGAAACGTACAACTCTATTCGCAGTTACGTAATGCAGGAGGCCGTGCCTCGCTCCACACAACTGTGAATTTGTATTGCATATTACGTAAATATCACTCTGTTCTACAACTTTAACGACAGATCTACCACAATCAAAAGTACTTACGGCGTGAGTCTCAACCAAACAAAACTTAAAGAAGCGTATTTTTAGATGCAAAAGACAAAAAAAAAGCTGCTTACTGATCACACAATCGGAGAGCACTCTTCAAGATGGATTCTCCCATACGACGCAAACTCGTGGTTGGTTTTATAGAACCGGTAGAAAAAAAAACACGCCGCAGCCAGGAAGCGGTCTGATTGGATCGTCGGCGCTGCCAATCGCAGTGCCGACCAATCACGCAGCCACGTTCATTTTTTTCATAGATGTTCACGCCCTTTACACACTGGGAACTTTGAGTACCTTTTCTGCTTTCAGGCACATTCTTGGGTTGGACTTGATGTTTGTTTGGCAATGTCGAGTCATGTCCAAAACATTGCATTTTGCACTATTAAATAGGAATTTACACAACAGTACACACTATAATTAGTATCTTTTAATTATTTTTTATTTTATTACAACATGGCGTGTGAGAGAGTACATGAATGTTGATGTTATTAAATAGTAATACTTCAAAAAGTTAAGCAATTTCGTCTTCACAATTCCTGCTATGGAATCTGAATTGATATGGTATCTACTATGGAATTACTGTCAACAACTCCATTGAACCTTTCAGTCCCTTCTGATTTGCATGCTTGGACATCTGTTAAGTTACCAAAGACCAGTTAGAACGAGAATTGGTAACAAACAAATGCATTTCTGAGATGCTGATTAGTCATTACAGATGTAAAAATCAAATTCTTTGAAGTAGCGTGGCTTATATGACCTCTCCAAAATACACGTCTCCTCCTTTACTCACACATGAGTAAAGGAGGGTTTCTTAGCCAACAGCATGGCTTCAAGTTCCCCCACCCTTTCCTCTGCTCAACATGACAATAAACCTTGCAAACTATTCCATAACTATTGGAACCAAAGCCAACAGCATGTGTCGCCCCTATACTTTACATTACTTAAGACCATATTCCAAATTGTGTGTGTGTGGGGGGGGGGGGGGTATCCAATTAAACATTGAGGTGCCCACTCTTCCCATTACTAATTATAATCAAAGGGTCCCATAATGTTTGTTTTGAGTGTTTCTCTTTTACTTTATGTGGCTACTAGTCTGTCTATGTACTGTGCCAATTACCGGGTAAAATATCCCAGTGACTATAAACAGTGAATATAAACATGCAACATGTCTCATGTGATCTATCTTCACCATTTCATGTGTGAAAGTGAAGTGTCTCAAGTCATACTTGTATAGAAGGATCAAACAAGTTCAGTTTAGCACACTAATTCATAGCTTGGCTGGGTCATTTATAAACTGTATAAACTCAAAACCTTGTTTTTATATTACAGCAACAGACAATGCAAACACCACAAAATACCATGCTTTCACTGTGGTCTTGGGGATTTATTTTTGACACCATGGCAGCTATGCAGTTGCAATGGTTCTGAGGTCTGATCTCATTTAACAACTGCATTGCAGATAGTCATGTCATGAAAGAGAGTTCCTGGCTGGTTGAGTACATCGAATGTTTTATTATATTATTTATTGAGAAAAATACTTGTATTATTGAGTGAATGGCACTCGAGATCAGCCCTCATAATAGTCATTTGTATGATAGGAGGGACACCTGATATTTGTCTCATTGTTCAGTTTTGGATGTCCCATCACATAACTGAAGTAGTACCGCAGACAGTAATGAGGATATTACCCAGTGTAGTATTTTGGTTATACCAAAACGAACAAAAATTCTCAAAGATTTAATTACAAATACCAGTCAAAAACTAGTGTTAAAATACCATTTAATTTCATTCTAGGATTGAGATGTCATCTAATTTGTGAGAAGTTATATATTCTTCCCTTTCATGTTATTCTGCTTCTTCCACAATCGCCCCATCAAATATGTTAGGCTTGTTCGGATTGTTTTTGATCAGCCAGTCAGCAATCCAAGTCTGTTGAAAATGTGAAGAGAAATGCATGAAAGTGGCATGACATGCTGACAAAAGCAAACATATGTTTTTAACATCTAGAATACCAAGAAATAATGATACATATGTATCATTATTATATTTATTATCATTATTATATGTATCATACCAACTCTGTGACATTCTGATGCTTGCTTACACATGGGTCGAGGGGCTTCTCCTTGCAGAGCTCAGTAAGTCCTCTGAGCAATGTGGGATTCACATACTTGATCAGGTATTCTTTGGCAGCTTCTACCGTTGGAACAGGTTCAACAACAGCTGTCATGATAGAGGAGAGGAGGGGGGGGGGGGGTATAGGAACGTACAGTAAGTGTTCACGAGCTGACCCCTTTATGTTTATAAGAAAAATAATTGTGTGTTTGCATGTGAGACTTACAGTTTGGAAACATGTACTTGAGCTCCCGCTCAGCTGCAATGAATGTATCACTGCCATGAACAGCATTATGGAGCTCAGAGGTTCCGTACATTGCTCGAAGGCTATGGGAGAGATTCAGTATGTATTTGTATAATTTCTGCTAGGGCTGTCAAATGATCATTATTGTACATTACTACATAGTCATACTTTGACTTTAATCAAAGCTACAGACTGAAGAAGTTTAACAGCACCAGCAGAAAACTGCTCAACTTCTTCATAGTAAGCATGAACTTTAGTCAATAAACAAGGTAGATAATCACATAAGTAGAGTTACAGTGAGAACAGCCTCAAAGAAACTAGGATATCAGGGAACCAAATAACCTAGCATCTGTCTATACAGCATGCTATCTACGGTAAATATAATTCAGTACATTTGAAACTATCAGCTCATGGGCCTTATACTTACATTTAAAACTATAGGATACCAGGTAAACAATGAAGCTAGCGTCTGTCTAAAATAGACCGATAATGCTATATCTAAATCAGTGGTTCACAAAGTGGGGTCCGGGGCCCCCAGGACTCAGTCCTTGAGGGAGTTCCGGGGGTCCCCAGCAAAGTGAGGTAATATAGGATCAAAATCAGTTTAACCACTTTAAACTTTTAATAATTTTGGGGGTCCTTGACATGAAACTGTTTGAGAACCACTGATCTAAATCACATTCTTAACATTTGCAGTGGAGAAAAACAAATCTAATAAAAAAAAATGCGAAAAAGTGACCATAAAACATTTTATTCTGTCTCAAAACAATATATGAATATTAAACTATATTATATACTATATTTATTAATAAATACCCTTTTTTGCAGGACAGGAGCCTGGATAGCTTGGTTCCAGGCTTAAAAAATGTATATAAATATTTTCTGAAATCTCTATGGGAAAAAAAGAATGGGTTTTCTATCCGTGGCACCACAAAATGGCCGCCACTGCTATGCTCTATTATTGGAATTTGGAAGTATGCAAAGAACAGTTACACACTATGGGAAACAACAAGGTAAATTGAGCCACCTCAAGTAATCTCAAAACAATTGTTATGCCGTACCATTTACACGTTAATCTTTACATTAAAGGGATATTTCACTTTCAAACATGTTTGGAAGTTTAATGTCTACTCAGGCTTTTGTGATCACCCCAGACAGATTTTAAGTAGCTTGATTCAGTATTTGCTATTTAGATATTTGATGGATTGGATTTGATCAGACACGCCCCCTTCCTATACAAACCCACTGTAACTTAAAACAGTGGGTTTGTTAAAACCATTAACCATGATAGATTCATCAAAAACACCTATCCTTGGTTCTAGTAACTAATATTATTATCCTTCTAAATACTTGAGGGGGGCATGTTTTTTTTTCAATTCCCTTTTTCATTCATATTATTTTTTCCCAACATTATTCTTTTTAAATGAAAAAAGTAATTGACAAAACACGGCCCCCTCACACATTAGAAGGACAAAATCAGTCACCAGAACCGAAAACGGGTGTTTTCTATTAATCTAACATGGTTAAAATAGAGTTTGTTACAATGGGTATATATACTGTAGGAAGGGGGTGTGTCTGATAAAATGAATATCAACTAGAAAAAGTGGTCCTGGGAGCACAGGTCTCCGCCAGGTCAAGTAGGTTATTGTGGGCCAGCAATGTTCTGAATTCACCAATCAGGACGGAATATGAAAAATCTGATGGATCAGTCTTGATCAAATTTCATGTAAATCGCTTTGGAAAACCAATTACAGCACCAGAGTACTGTCAAACAACATGTTTTGCAAAAAACGGCCTCCTGGTGGCGCTGTAACAGGCCCATGTGAAACATTTTGGGCAGAAGTTCTGCTCTGGCATTCAGGGAGTGTGTGTGTACACTGTACAGTCTCACTGCGATCAAGCCAACGGTGCCGGAGATTAGCCTTTCGGCCTGGCGGAGACAAATATCTAAATACTGAATCAAGCTACTTCAAATCTGTCTGGGGTGCTCACAAAAGCCTGAGTAGAAGTTAAAATGACCCCAAACATGTGAAATAGGAGCCATGTGATGGTTTGGATCATTATGTACATGGCGAATGAACTAGTAGATAATTGTAAGTGAGTAGGTATCAGATTGTGGCTATTGGGTAGGATGTGGTTTGGGGAAATACATGTTTTTTAAATAAATATTGTAATATTGTTGTTTAATACATATAATTTATGAAGAGAGAAAAAAGTTGTGTATTTCTTAATGTTGACAAAATCTCAAGCAGGAGAATATATTACAATAGGCCTACTTTTTTCCTTTTTTAGCAGGAACACAATTCTTTTAAAGGAAAATATTAAATAAGGCAAAATGTTCTTGCTTGCAATGTAGAAAGTGGCTCATCTTATCCTATTCAATAACCCAAAAGCATTAAACTTGTTATTACTATATTGGTATTTGTGTCATATAGCTCTTAACGTCACAAATTGAAATACCCATAAACCAATACAATTCAACAAACTTACATAGGCTATCTGTGAAAGAACTACTACTGGGTTAGGTTTAGGGAACCCCAAAATAATGCCTTCTAGAAGCAGGCGTAATGACCGTCACTCACCATTCAGGGTGAGTGTCCCTGGCCTGGACGCTGTGGACGGGACCTATTATGGTTTTCCAGTGGGCGATGGCATCTTCCCGAGCCAGATCCAGTGCCATGACAGGACCAGAGCTCATGAAGGCAGCCAAACTAGGAAAGAAGTTCTTTCCGTAATGGTCCGCGTAGAAGTCACTGCACTCCTCTGGACTGAGCTGCAATGTCCGCTTCTGCTCGGGATGAAGTTAAACAGTGGTGGGAAAAGTACATTTTTTTTACTTCGGTAAAAGTATCAATACTGAAATTTAGAAACACTGTGTTACAAGTAAAAGTCCGGTAATCTAAATTTACTTGGGTAAAAGTACAAAGGTATTGGCATCAAAATATACTTAAAGTACCAAAAGTAAAGGTAGTACTCATTGTGCAGAATGTCCCATTTCACAAGTTCCAAATGTATAAAAAAAATATCTTAGCCGATCTACAAGCTGATGCAACGCATTGTGAAAAGTAAAAGTTGTACTCATTGTGCAGAATGTCCCATTTCACAAGTTCCAAATGTATAAACATCTTAGCCAATCTACAAGCTGATGCAACACATTGTGAGCATGTAGATCTATTTTCAAATGGCCGAAATATATATAAGGCTGAAGTGGTTAGTGTGTTTTGTAATAATCAAAATCTACCAAGTAACTAGTCACTAAAGTTTTCATATAATAGTGGAGAAAAAGCACAATATTTTCCTCTGAGATGAAGTAAAAGTATTGTAAATACCGAAGTAAATACTTCAAAATGGTACTTAAGTACAGTACTTGAGCACATGTACTTAGTTACTTTACACCACTGAGTGCCAATAATAAAGCTTGCCGACTTAACTGATACACAAGTTAACGAGGCAATGAAAATCCAAGGCACTACAGGCTAAAATAAAAGTAAAACGCATAGTGGATATAGTCAAATAATAAATTAATTATATTTATTTGTCCAGTTCCTTGCGGTAAACATTTTCGCAAGTGCACCGACCTGCAAGATTGTGAATCCCGATTTGAGGATGAGCTCCTCTATTTCCTCTGCTTTCTGGATAACATCTGGTTTGATCAGAGCCAATGTTCTCTCCACATGAACACCTGGCTGTGACATCCTCACGTCAATTTCAAGTGGTCACCGCCAGCGTAAACTACGGAATGCTGTCGTCCAGTTCGTAGCAATAATTACGTTACCATGAAACTACTGTATACCGCAGCCTATGTTGGTTGCTAGGATACTCACCACAACTCTACGGCAAGCCAGGTGGCCAACGGTGTCGATTTGTTGTTGCACACCACTCCATTGATACAAATACACAGGACTCCAATCAATGGAAACAAGCCATAGTATCTTCTTGGGTTCAATCCTTTTAGCATCATGTGTATTAAAATGTACTCTGTGCCTTTTTTCAAACTATTAATAAAGTCATCAATTATACGTAGGCCTACACAGATCCGTAATGTAAAATCAAGACTTTACAGCATCAACCAGGAACTCCTTTTAATTAATAAAACACCATTCAATCAATCTATATGTAGTAGAGCATGTTAAAACAATCTAACCAGCACATCTGTATTCCCTACTCTTCCATTGAGAAATGTATACCCTAGGGTCAGGTAGGACACCTACTGGTTGAAAAGTAGTAGTGCCTGAAACAAATCCAACTCTCCCCATGCTAAGCAAGGACCACTACTTGAGTGATTGTAGAAATTTGGACCAAAAACAATACTGGAGACGTGTCATTCAGGAGACGGGGTTGGTGGTTAAAACCCTTGCATGACATGGGTTACAGATATGCAGTCATATTGTGCAGTCGTTAATGCAATTATTTAAAATATATGCCTAGCCACCCTCCCCCCAAAGAAAATCTGTCGATCATTTTTTATTAAAAAAAGCAATCATATCTTCACTTCCTGTAAAACAAGACTTGTGCCAGCAAAAAACAATATGACATTCACCTATCAATCAATCTTCAATTTAAAGATCGACTTAAAAATTCAAATCCCTCCCAATATTGTCCCCATCCTGTTTCACTTGGATATTATGTTACGATACACAAGTTAGATAATCTTTAAATTAAAATAATTTAATCTGGATTTTAAGTATTAATGTAAGTATCCCAGGAATACAAAATACCCCCAAAAAAAGGGTGATTAATCCAACACGTCACAATTGCTCTTTTTTAAAGTGTCTTTTATTCAAAGCTCGGCTTGAGAAATCTTTTATCGGGTTCCAATGGTAACCTGCCACACTCTGATCAGGTTGTCAGTGTAGCCGGCAAACAGGGTCTGAGGAGAAAATAAAAACAAGGAAATAAATCACTTGGCATTTGTCAGTTTTGACCTTTTCAAATAGTTTATCGAAATGCCCCCTCATATTTGCAGGTATATCAGCAGTTTATATCAGTGTGTAAAGTGAATAAGTATAATCACCAGGGGTGAAAGTAAAGCTTAATTTATTCATCACACGAAGGTATCGCTTGCCAAAAGGTTTTTGGCAATGTTGTTTTGGCAAGAGACACTTTCGTAATAGACTATAAATTAAGACATGCTCAGGTTCATGTATTGTACCTGTCCATCAGCAGACCAGGCCAGGGAAGTACACTGTGGGGGCTCAGCCTTGCTGTTGGTGCTGATCACTTCCTGTCTTAGCTCATCCACAATGATTTTGCCCTCCAGGTCCTGAACAACAGCAGACAGAAGGCATGATGAGGAATAAAAAAAACAAACACAAAAATGTCTTCCACAAAGATGTCTTCCAAGCAGTCTCACTGCATGGCTGAGAGAAACATAGCACATTTCACACACATTTATGAAAATCTCTCAAATGAGAGCAACCGGTTCAGAGCTCAGAAACAGCCTCTTTATCATCACAAGAAATACAGCTGGCATTGGAGTTTTCCATCACCGCTCATTTACCGTCACCGTCAAAGAAATGCTAGTATTTTACTGTTGTAATTTTTTTTAAAGAAAAAAGAAAATAATTTTATCAACGCACCCAGATCTTGATGCTGGGACCGGTGGCAGCACACAGCCAGTAGCGGTTGGGGCTGAAGCACAATGCATTGATGTTGTCGCCACTGTCCAGGGTGTAAAGGTGTTTGCCTTCATTCAGGTCCCACAGCATGGCCTGCCCGTCCTGGATGAGAACGCACAAAGGTGTCTGAACTTCCAGAGCGGTATACCAATGGAAACCTTTCAAATATGCTATACACAAGAAAACTACACAGACTTGTTTATTCAACTCCTCTCTAGTTCAGAAACAGCCTCTTTTTCATCATAGTGAAACAGGAGCATTGTATTTTTCCATCACAACTGAAAACCTGCACAGTACTACTGACTGGGTGAATTAACAGTCCAGATGAATGGATTTCATTCTACCTTTCCACCGGAGGCACACAGGGAGCCATCAGGAGAGACCGTCACTGTGTTCAGGTAGCCAGTGTGACCAATGTGGTTGGTCTTCAGCTTACAGTTGGCCAGGTTCCACACCTGGGCAGAGGAAATGAAGTACTGCGTGTCAAAAGCAACTTACATACACTACGATAGTTTACTTTTCTTCAATGTGTTCTGTGGGTTGTGCCCTCATTAACAAAGTTCTCATCAGAGCCATGTCAGCTAATACATGCATACGTTTTTAAAATCATTGGACAAACCACTGCAGACACACCTACAAGCGCAAATCACATTCAAAACGCTTTAAAATAACTAACCTGGGTCAGATTAACAGGAGAATGTTTGCACTTTCCCCTGTCAAACTAGGGACACCAGGCTGAAACTAGTTTTAAAAAGGATGGACATACCTTAACCATCTTGTCCCAGCCGCAGGAGACAATAATGGGGTTGCTGCTGTTGGGGGAGAAGCGCACACAGGAGACCCACTCAGAGTGGCTCTCATCCTGAAGGAGACAAGGTCAGAGGTCACACTCAAATCATTTATCGGTTTTCTTTTTACCTTTGTCAAGTTATGTGTTCAAATGCCCCCTCATATTTGCAGGTATGTCAGCAGTTTACATCAGAGTGTAAAGTGAATAGTTATAATCACCAGGGTTCAAGTAAAGCTTAACATCAGACATGTACCATTGTATTTGTCTTTACTCTGACGTACAATCACCACCATGGGCAACAACCAACCTAAAGTATACAGGTCAGCTGCCTCTGGCAGTGAAAGGCACACTCCTTGTGCAGTAACACACCTGGATTGTGTACTTGCAGACTCCCAGGGTGTTCCACAGCTTGATGGTCTTGTCTCGGGAGCCAGACACAATCTGGCGGTTGTCTGCGGAGAAGGCCACGCTTAGTACATCCTTGGTGTGACCAACGAAGCGGCGAGTGGTGGTGCCACTAGAGAAAAACAAGAAGCATTGTTTATTTCAACAGAACACCACACCACTGAAGCTGTGGATGAAATCAAACAGTGCAGTTCAGAAACAGCCTCTTTATCATCATAGTGAAACAGGAGCATTTTAAGTTTCCATCACAACTGAAAAAACAAAAATCCATGTTTATTTAACCAACCAATTATTTGACGCTGCCAGTCCAATAAAACAGAATTTTCATAGTATCTAACTTCCGTATCATTATACATATTTCCAAATTAAACAAGATAGGCAAGCGTGACATAACATTTGGAGGAATCTGATTGGACAATTGACAATTACAATAGTGATTGTGTATGTAATGATATTACTCCTTGCAACTAGTTAGTTCAAGCCTACATAAGAATGTAATATTGTTTAAAAGATGAAAACGTTAGTGGATGTTGCCATTTTTATTTGTATGCATATATTGTTAAGGTGCACAATATCAGGGCTGGGAGGGGACCTAAAAGGGTTTAATACCCTTTTCATTTCATCTTGACTTTAAGGTGCAACACCACGCATAGTACACTTAAGACCAACACTAAACTACGGCCTTGTTTACTGACCAACTTCAAGCTAGTTCATAACGATTACAATAGACATATTGTATAAGACACTAGGTCTCAAGGTGGGGTCCGGGGACTCCCAGGCGCCAAATGGAACCTTACAGGTCTGTAACGTACAAATGGATCCTTATGGATATTAAATGGGGGTCAGCACAACTTGATCAATGTCCTTGAAATTAAGACGTTTGCAAATCACAAGTAGTAAGAGCCAATAGCTTCACCTGTCCGTGTTCTACCAGTAAAACATGACTTACGTGGTGAGGTCCCACAGGCGGAGGGTCCCATCCCAGGACCCTGACAGGGCAAACTGTCCATCCGAGGAGATGACAACGTCGCTCACAAAGTGAGAATGGCCCTTGAGAGCACGCTGGGGGATGCCATAGTTGGTCTCATCACGGGTCAGCTTCCACATGATGATAGATTTGTCTGAGAAATGGAAACATACTCATCAATTCTACTGCCTTCATAGCACAGTATCACACATTAGACAACCATTTGCAATAATATTGTCAGTGACGGAATGAAACTAAGTGCAATTACTCAGTACTGTTGAGTAAAGTGTAGCTACTTGTCCTTCACTTGAATATACGTTCGATACAGTTTTACAACAACTACATTTCAGAGGGAAATATTGTACTTTCAAAGCAGCTCTACCTTCACCAGCTGCAACATTAAGTGAGGAAGACAATGATCTAACTACAATAACATGATAAGACTCAAATGGGAATTCTGCATTATGACAACTTTACCACTTTGAGTATGGCTGTAATATGTTGAATACCCAACAATTTTGTATTCAAAATTGCAGTCTGAATGCAGTACTTTCACTTACAACAAAATACTTTTACACTGTGGTATTGCCATCTTCACTTAAGTCAAGGCTCAAGGGACACATGAATTTATGAAAATCTCTCAAATGAGAGCATCCGGTTAAGAGCTCAGAAACAGCCTCTTTATCATCACAAGAAATACAGCTGGCATTGGAGTTTTCCATCATCGCTCATTTACCGTTTGAATTTCATTTAAACAAAGACTTGAGTGTTTACATTGTAATTTTTATGGGAAATGACTTGAGGACACATATGAACTGTCATGAGGGTAGCGGTTCGCAACCAGGTTCAAATCCAGGTGAGTGAGTAACATCCAGATTGAGCTAAAAACCCGTCACCCATCACCCAAAACATCCAGTTGAAACATTTTAATGACACATTGTGACATCCAGCACTCAAACACGTGTCATGGATGTAGTGTCGGTGTCCAGTATAAAGTTGAGCTGTTCTGGCTAACTGCCGGCAGGAGTGACGTCTAGGCAAATACTATGAGCTTTTTAGCACGACGTTCACGTCGTTTAGTGGCAACGGGGTTCATGTCTTTGCATTTATTATGCGTCACCCCATTTCTACCACCGTCGCCATGTCACCAATCTGAATCAGCCCTTCAACCGAGCCGCTAACTAATGCTAACCCCAGCTAGCGGTGGTAGCCATGTTGGCTGAGCCGGGCTGAGTGGCGCTTACCTCGGGACGCGGACAGAATCATATCGGGAAACTGAGGAGTGGTGGCGATTTGGGTGACCCAGCCATTGTGCCCCTTTAGGGTCCCCCTTACTGTCATCTGCTCAGTCATCTTTGCGAGGTTTAGTGGCGCCTTTTACAAGGATGGATGTAGATTATTTGGAGGTCCAGGTCGCCCTAGGTCCTCATCGCATTTGGGCACAGAGGAAAAGGAAGTCGATCCCCGGATGTAAAACCTTTGAGGGGTCGAGCGGCCCGCAAAGCATGCTGGGAATTCTGAACCAGCGCGTTTCTTCCAGCGCTGGTTCGTTTCAGTGTTGCCAAGTCTGCTTATTATAAGCAACTTTGGGCTTGTTTTTGTGTGTAGTTGCTTGAAAATATTGGTAGTTGCGGGACCGGGATGCGTTTTTTTGGGCTTGTTTCTAAAGTGTGTTTGCTTATTTTGGACTCGTTTCCTAATGTTATTAAACCAGTGAACTAACAAATAAAAGCCTGGAAAATATAAGCCATCTGAAAATATTTTATGCCAGGGACCCCCATACAAGATTTGTTTTGCTAAAATGTTTCAAAAATATTAATTTTACCCCAAATTTTCTTCAAGATCTTTTGGGGAAATAGCCGATCTAAAAGCTCACAACGTGTCGCATTGCGACACGTTGTGAGCTTGTAGATCTGCTATTTAAAAAAAAAATCTTGCCAATGTATTATGCGAAGGGCTCGCTTCTTTTGGGCTTGTTTTCATAGACCGGTTGCTTATTTATCTCACACAACATCTGGCAACACTAATTGTTTCTTCCATAGGTTTCTAAACTCTATGGTTTCTTCCTTCACCCATATTGGGCCATCTCTAGATTAATACTGTATAATGTAGAGATATAAATGGATTCTAGGATTATTTCACATACTTACATAAAATAAATGTCACTAATGCAAAACTCACTGTTTCCACGTTTTACACAGATTGCAGTTTATATGTTAAAATGTCTTTAGTATACAACATCTGACCTCTGATAACCGTGTAGCAGGCCTATATGCATTCACTGATAGTTGCCTATAATTTGATCATATTATCATATTACTATTTATTATTCTAAAATTCTTTTTCAGTGTACTCGGTTTGAAATTCATACATTTAACATTGCTGACTAGTCACTGCAAGTCACATTTAGAAGTATGTAAAAGATGGTGTCATTCAGATCGTTTAGTTTAGCAGCAGATGATGTGGGGAGTGAATTCAGAATTACAAAACATAAGAGTCTGAGATCCTGCTATGACAGATATAAAGTCTTGTTCCGAATTCAAGAGTGTGGTGAACTGTTTCAACTTCTGTCTCAAGGTGTTGCATTTCTTCAAAAGGGCCTCAAAATAATATGCAGTAGGCTACCTTCCTACATAGCGTCCTTTGTAATTATAAGATCATGAACTGAAGCACTGATTCTTAGAGCTCTCATCCTTCATCAGGGCAGGATCATGAATCCATGGTCCCATGGGTCTGTAGCCTCACTAGACCAAATGGTCTGACGCTGTCCGAGTTATGCCAAGGACAATATTCGGGTGCCAAATAGACACACACACGCACGCACGCACGCACGCACGCACGCACGCACGCACGCACGCACGCACACACACACACACACACACACACACACACACACACACACACACACACACACAGATTCCGTAAATAAGGGTATAGATGTCACTCAGTGACTGATGTATCACCTCTGCAATGCATGTCATGATACTGTACATTATGAAAGCATTAATACAATAACTGTTTTTAAATGTCAACTAGGTATAGGTCATTGTTTTATTTGTATGTTACACAAATATAGTTTTTATCAGCAAGGGTAAAACCCATTACCTTTACCTTTTAAAATGGCAAATAAAGTTTTTATATTATATTTCTAATAATGAAATACAATATTCTATGTTGTATCTGCCAAAGGCATAACATTTTGTCATAGACATTGGCAAGGAAAGGAAGAAGTACTTAAAACAGACAATGACTTATGGAATAACACAAAACACCCACTCACTGACATTTATGACCTTCTCACCTTGTACAGTGAGAAAGAGACGGTTCTTCATCAACCATGCAGTATAGAACCTCTAACAGATAACAAGCTATGGTGCTTTAAAGCCTAACACATGCAGTATGTACATCAGCTCTTCCAGTAGTGACCAGCCATGTGCCATCAAAAAACAGTTGTTCTACACAGTATTATAAAGAAGGTCAAGGGGCTTGGGCAACCAGAAATATTTAACTGTTGGGACCCTGGGCAGAAAATCCCATGGCGCCCTTCTGATCGACTTGAATAAGCCCTCAGGGGCCCTCTATTGCTCTGAACCCCAGGTAGTTGCCTACTTTGCCTCTTCATAAAATGTAGGCCTACCTATTTATGTCTTTTAGCTTCTGAAATTCAGGGAGAGGCTCTGGAATAGTGGGGTTAAGTTGGCCCAATTTTCTAAAGGGCACTCCTGAACTTTGGGCCTCCGTGATTGGACCTGGCAGGCCAGTTTAGAGCTCCAGCTCTGGCTATAAATTGTGCTTTACCAATGAACATGTCAACTGTTGTAGTTAGGTGAACAAATAAAAAATGAAAATGGCGAAAAATAGTATTAATTTGGTAATTGTAGCTGATCTTTGAATTACATACTTGATGAATAGCATCATTATGCATTAAATCATAGAAATATAATAAAAGATATTGCATGATATTTAATTCAGTGTCAAGCAATATTCCCAAATAAACATCAAAACATTGTTTGGAGATCTTATTTATTTCAGTCTACATGTTGAATTGACCAGATTTCACATAATGCATAGTTAGACGACGAGAAGTTACAAAAATAGCTTAATTCCTTTACAACCAAATACACAACCAAATAAACATACTCACAATGTCAAGCTAATACTGTGATATTTGTACTATACCAAACTGCATTCTGATATAATTAAACTTATAGTAGCCTTTAAAAATGAAACTGATAGAATCTGCAAAAGAAATAAACACATATAAAAATGTAAGTGACAGATTAACTATCAGCTTCCAATAAAATCACAGCTAGAACTGTGTTGAGATTTAACTAAATTCCTGGTTCCAATTAAAACATAGCTCTATACAGTATACCATTCAACAGTTCTCTTATCAGGTTTACACCTCAGTGATTGTATCTCATTGATGTTTAGTCATTTATTTATTCATGTAATTTATTTAACAATAGTACATTAATCCAGGGTTCGATTTGGGGGGATAGGAGGAAATCCATGCTTCTGCTTTTGATATCCCCACTCTAGTCATTCATTTTGGTGGGGATGGCTTTATCCTGTTTCTGGTCTGAATTAAAAACAGTTATCTTTTTGTGAACTCTAGACTGTTTGATTATGTTTGATAATATCATAATTTAACATTTTAATTTAAACAAAAATTGGATGTTAACCACATTAACACTGGCGTCCCTATCTTGTGCAAATTTGATATTTGTTATTTAGTTTTTCTTTAAAGGAGTAGTTCACCCAAAAAATGATTTATTTTCTATCAACTGCACACCCCATGAAGCCTTGAATTCATGGATTTATTTTTGTTTTTGTTGCATTCCTAAGCTAATAATTTGATTCCCTTCTCCTACCGGCTAGTGTATCTGGTAGGAGACACAAAGTAGATTATTTGTGTCTCCTACCGGAAATACACCCGGTCATCAAATTATTGGCTTAGGAATGCCACAAAAACAAAAATAAATCCATGAATCCAAGACTTCATAGGGTGTGCAATTGATAGAAAATAATTAATTTTTTGGGTGAACTCCTCCTTTAATTCTAAAATAGCAAAAATAGATCTACAAGCTCATAAACCTTGCATTGCGACATGCTGTGAGCTTGTAGATCAGCTATTTTTGCCCCCCCCCCCTCTGTTTTTTTAAGTGTGTTGTTTTTAACACATGAATCACAGCAGTCAGATGGAAGACGACATGGTGAGTACTTTACATCACAAATATATCAGTGTGGGCAAAGTGTCTCCTTTGCCCATTTTTGGCACAAGTTGCAAAAAGAATGTAAGAATAAGTGGACAAGTTAGCACTCTAAAGTCTATGACTTTTTGCCCTCAATTGAGAATTGTTTTGGGAGGGGCTGAGAAAATGTGTGAGGTGAGGTGGCCTACTGTAGTTGTAGGGACTTAAAACAGCAAACACTAACGGCAAAGTTAATGGCAAAGTGCCATCCTCATTAAGCAGTACTGGCCCACTGTCACTACACAAGTACTTGTCAATGTTTCAAGTGAACAAATTGCCTCATGTTGAATATAGAGCAAGCATTTAGGTTATGTAAGTGGATAAAAGAGATATGTCACACTGATGAAGCATTATCTTTTTTTTTTAAATGCATGTACCCATGTGAGTTCATGACTAGTCTACTGGCTGACCAGAGTATCCACACAGTATTGTGGCTCACTTTCCCTCGTCAGTGGATGACTCTTCTTTAGCACAGTGATTCCCTAACGTTCTAGCTTGGGACCCAAATGAGAAATTTGATCTCCCCGAGACCCATACTAGTGATAAATAGTGAGTTTTTTTCTTCTTAAATTTTTTTGAATTTCTTTGATGTTTTAAATGTATTCATTTGAATTTGTTTTTAATGTTTTTGCGACCACAAAATTGGGTCCGCAACCCAAAAAACAGGTCCCAACTCACGGTTTAGGAAACACTGCTTTAGCACATATGGTGGTATGCAGACTAAAAAATGTAATATTCATCCCAGTGAGGGATAGATTTGAGATGGGCCGTGTGAAAATGGATAGACAGAGAAAGCTTTAGGCTTAGTGGAACAGAGGCAATGTTAAAGCGTGACATAGCCTTACAATAACTTAAAACTGTATTTAATGAAGGACATTATGCCGAACCGAAGATTGTTAGTCAAGCATATAACATGCAAATTCTTCTTGCCATACCAATGACTACTTTCATTCTTGTATCAAAATGTGCAATTAGTATCAATAGAAAAAGTCCATACTGATGTCAACCTCAAAGTAAAAATAACTGACAAATGTAAATAGAATCTCAAAATGTGATTACAGACAATCTCCCTCCTTACTCTATGAGTAAATATCCCAACAACTTAATTGTGGTAAAGCCAAATGCTTTATTCCTATACTACCCATTGCCCATTTATCAGAATGTGTGTGTGTGCGTGCGTGCGTGCGTGCGTGTGTGTGTGCGTGTGTGTCAAAGAATGTGCGAATAAAATAATGCCAATGTGTGGATGCAATATAGCAAACAGCTGGTAAGAGCCTTAAAAATGCCTTTAGACAACTACAACCCTTCAAGAAGTGGCAACCAAAAGAAAACATTGAAATCCATTGTTACAGTAATCAAATAAAAAACACAAAATGCAAAATAGCTGACAATTAAGAACATTGTGTCAAGCTCTGTTTCTGTATAGACAAAAAGAACAGTTACAATTTAAAAAAAAAAGGTTTTGGATACAAGTCATAATTAACACTTTAGTCCTTAAGTCCAAGTCCAATTGATTAACATTGATTAAAAATGTCCAAGCACACAATAAAATGTTAAGTCAGCAGCAAAACCTCCTTCTGTTCAGAAGATCTGGAGACAGTACTTCATCACACTGATCAAATATTACTCAACCCCAAGTGAAAGTTGCTCAGTCAAATTTGTACTTGAGTACTTAAGTACTGGTACAGTTAGCTTTTGGAAATACCTCAGTATTCAAAAATTACAAATTACATTTTCTTTTTAATATCAATGTATTGCTGGATTGAAATTTTGACATTTTCCATCCCAAAAATATAACAATAAAACTGAAATTACAGCTCTACAAGCTCACAACGCGTTAAATTGTGATGCGTTAAGAGCTTGTAGATCTGATATTTTCACTAGGCCTATTTGAAATAGGGCTTAAGTGGTTAATACATAATATAGGCTACTTTTCCCTTCCTAGAAATGTAGTGGAGTCAAAATCACAATATTTGTCTTTGAAATGTAGTGGAGCGAAAGTCACAAGTATCCAAAAATACAAATATGCAAGTAATGTACAGATATAAAAAAAATGTACAGTACTGAAGTAAATGTACTTAGTTACTGTCCACCACTGTTAATTGATTTAAATTCATTAAAACAGGGGCCAATCTGATATTAATGTTAATAAATGTCTAAGATGAAATACTGCAACATCATAAATACTGTAGTAAATGGTTCCTTCAATTTTTGCTTTGAATCTAACACTCAGCATGCACTGTTTATATCATACAAACGTGTCCATGCACAGGAATGCAAAAATGTAACTTGCCTAGAATAGTATAGAATAGAGTAGAATAGAAAAAAATAATTAGTACAAAACAAAACAACACACTAGTCACAACCACCAGAAGTGTAAGCCATCAAGAAAACATAAACTGACCTTGACCTGACCTTGATCAAATGGAAAGATTTGTATAAGCTGCACTACGCGAATAAAATGAAACAATATTGTAGTTACATTTCTGTTTGTTTGTTTGTTCTAGAAAGTTCTAGAGTGACAACAAGCCACAAAGGCCTTCAGGATGCTAAACAGCACTGTCTTGTCATGATCATGCACTTCATTAGTGAAAACCTTAATAATAAAAGAGCAAACCATATCATATACAATACATCTGTGGGGTTAAACCCTCCCTATGTGCCAGTGGTCACAGTGACCCAGAGGAGCAAACTTCAACTGAGTAATATCAATAACCGTGTGTGTGTGTGTGTGTGTGTGTGTGTGTGTGTGTGTGTGTGTGTGTGTGTGTGTGTGTGTGTGTGTGTGTGTGCGAGTGTGCGTGCGTGCGTGCGTGCGTGCGTGCGTGCATGTGTGTCCTCCTCAGGTGAATGTGGAAATGCAGTGCTCTCTGTCGCCACCTCCTGGTGAATTTCCATAATGGAGGATATCTGAGTGTTCATTAGGTCAGGAGGACATAGTGGCGTTCCATGGCTTGCCACATGTCACAAAGGGCAGTCTGTCCCTTTGTGTTCTCTGTCCACGTCTTCTTTGGCCTCCGGGCCGCGTCTCCCCTCAGGGCTGAGAGAGACGTTTGCGTTTGAGCTTCTGTCTCGCCATCTCCTCCTTTCAGAGAAGAGAGAGATGAGAAGAGACCACTGACCCACACTCCTCTGTCTGTCTGTTTGTCTGTCTGTCTGACACACCAGGAGATCTGTCCATAGCCACTCCCATGCAGCGTTAATGATCAACAAGTCCGACTCTGTTAGTTAGTAAGGCAGCTTCGTCCCCACACTCTCTCTACGCATCCAGGTGCACTGTCCTTCATATTAGGAGTCTGATCGTCAGTTCAATTCCCCCTCGTTCATGAGGTTGGATGAATTTTCACCATCACTGGCTATCAAATACTTCATACTTCAAGAGTTTATGAGTTAAAAAAGAAAGTCCTATACATCCAGTCTTGATAATACTGTTGACTCCAAAAGATGTCCTCAATAGAAAAAAATGATCTCAATATATTATATAAAATGTTTTGTAAAATGGAAAAAAGGGTGTGGGGGGTATTCAGCTGCAATATATACCATATCAATATGATCAATATGTACAGATGCCATGCCGCTGGTTAGTTATCACTGCAAAAGAAGAAGAGCAAGTATTGATTATGATTATTGATTATGAGTAGGGCTTCATATCACAAACCAAATAACAGCTACCCACTAAAGTCAGCAGGAATCCATCCATTTCAAACAATCATGCTTTTCAATTACAAGCTCAGACAGCCGAATGTACTTACAAAATGCCCCTGTAGCAAATCAAAGTCAAACCATTAATTTAATGCTGGTAATCATTCCACAATTCTCAAAGGTTGCTTCTATTCAAGACATTTTGTGACTACAGATGTTAGCTGGACTACAATCGCATGACCGTGCCAACTACTGTCACAAGAAATGCTCATCACTTCATTAGCCATTTATGCTTCAGGCTAGGGCTGGGCGATACGGACAACATCAAATATCACAACATTTTCGACCAATTACCTCAATATCGATATTGTGACGATAAAATCATATTGTGACAATATAATTTTTCTTTTACATTTTTAAAGCTTTTAAAAAATAGCTAAAATAGCCGATCTACAAGCTCACAATGTGTCACATCTAAATAAGGTTTAAATGATTAAAACCAGGAAAAGACAACACTTATGCCATATTACGATATTCAAAATCCCAGGTGATATCTAGTCTCATCATGATATGCAATATATTGCCCAGCCCTACTTCAGGCCACATCTGTGCATTTCTTTACACTCACCTTGTGCCAACAGCCTGGTATGGGCAATCCGTCATGTCCCTGAGGAGTGACAACAGTGGTGAGCACAGTGCAGCAGCAATTATTAAAGCTTCAATCTGTAAGTTGTATGTACATTTCTTTCTTTCTCCAGATGGAAAGAGGTCATCACAACAATGTTCAAACTGCTATAAGGATGGCAGTGCTATAAATATGGCAGTTCAATCTGATGCGCAGTCGGCTTTAAATAACTTTATTGACATCGTTAACCAGTCGGTGTCCTACCCGGCACCAGAGTAGAAACTTCTCAATGTAGGAAGACCACCTCCAACCACTGCAGATGTGCTAGTTATATTGTATTAACAGCATGTTATTAATAAAAATGTGTCCTGGATTTTAGCTTGATCATTAGTGATTGATGTGAAGTGAAACACATGCTTCAATATTGAGTTGTAAAAAATAAGCAGTGATTTCAATCATTCTGAACCACAAAAACATAACTGATGACAGTTAATTTTAACAAACAGAAGAAATCAGACTAATATGTGGTTGGCAATAACACTATGATGTAACATACTACTGTGTAGCTTCTTGTCTTGTCAAAGTAATGCAAAAGGGATTTGAGAAGAGAAGATGACACAAGAGAAGAGAAGAGAAGAGAAGAGAAGAGAAGAGAAGAGAAGAGAAGAGAAGAGAAGAGAAGAGAAGAGAAGAGAAGAGAAGAGAAGAGAAGAGAAGAGAAGAGAAGAGAAGAGAAGAGAAGAGAAGAGAAGAGAAGAGAAGCAGTATAGCGTAGAGTTATGATAGCTAATGTAGATAAGGAATAGGACAGACAAATATAGCAGCAATACATGAGAAGCCAGGAGGAAAGAGACATAGATACTGTACCAGAGGACAGGGGGCCTCAGAGCCAGAAGAAGGCAGAAGAGGAGGAGGAGGAGGATGAGGAGGAGCAGAGCGCTCAGCATCCTCAGAAAGATGTTTGGGTGCATCACAACCCTGTCAGCAAGAGCCAGCCAACTGTTACACATCATAGCATCATGAAGAAGATTCACAGAGCAATGAGCACATATAGCAGGAGGTAACATACACAACACTGAGAGTGCAGGGAAACATTTCTTAACGGTAATTCATACCACTGCGATTTTTCTCAGACGTTCTAGTGCTTAAAACTACGCTCCGTCGACAATGGCAGACCTACAAGCTCACAATGCGTAACAGATGTGACGCATTGAGAGCTTGTGGATCGGCTCTTTAGTTTGCCGTCGTACGGCAAAGTATAAATAGGGCTTAAAATGTTTTCGTCGCAGATCTTTGGTCTTAACTAGGCTTGCGTGTGTGTGTGTGTGTGTGTGTGTGTGTGTGTGTGTGTGTGTGTGTGATAGTATGGAGGTAGCGTACCACAGGACAGGGTTGGTCCAGACCCGGGGGCCCCTGTTCTCCTTTCTGCCCCTTCAGACCTCTCCTACCCACTCCTCCCCTGTCACCCTGGAGACAACAAATACAATTACAAACACAACGTCTTTGCTATTTTTAAATTAGTTCTGACAAAAAAATAGGGACACCAAGTATAAAGTGGTTAACGTATGGTAATATAATACATTCTTTCTTATTTTTCTATTGTCTAATTCACTCCACATCACACAATGAAGTCCAAGACTTCATTGTGTGATATGGAGAACACAAGCCGCACCCTCTTGATTTTGAACCATTGACCTGTAAACCTGCAATCGTCTTGTCCATTTACCTTCTCTCCTCTTTCTCCTTGCCCCCCTTTCTCTCCAATCAGTCCTGGGAAGCCCTGGTGATGAAAGGATGAAAGTCGGTGTGGAATACAGGATGGCAGAATAATAAATACCTGTCCAATGACCACTCTTAACCAGCTACGTACAGTATATACCTCGATGACCAGACTCCCCAAGCATCTACAGTAAACTAGGTCCACAATTTTTTCTCTCTCTCCCCCTCTACCCCACATATCTTCGTTGTAAATAGCAGATATACAAGCTTGTAGAGTAGACCTACTATTTACACCAAATTTCGCCCCCAGAATAGGGTCCAAGCCCTATGTACTTGTGCGACGAATAGCGATAATAGCCGTTCTACAAGCTCATGTTGTGAGCTGTGATCTGCTACTTTCACTATTTTTGAAAATTTTAACTAAAGAAAATAATCTTTAAATGACATGTCCAGAATAGGGGCGCCAGGTTGAAAGTGTTTAATAGTCATCAAAATCAAGACTTTGAGCTCCATGTTTTTGACTAATTCATCTTCAGTAGGCCTACATTTGACTTTGCTTTGAAATATCTAATTTATATACAGCTGCGGCAGAAATAAGTGACATTAGATGCATATTTATATACTGTATACTTACATCCATTCCAGTTTCCCCTGATCTACCCTGTGAACACATAATCACATTGCAATCATTTCAAATGTCCCACAAAATCAAATACTAGAATAGAAAAATCCCATCAAACATGTTCATTGCTCACTTTATCTCCCTTGGCTCCAGGAAGCCCTACCAAACCAGTTTGCCCAGTTGGTCCATGAGGACCGTCCAAACCCTAGTAAAACACAATCATCATCATCATCATCATCATCATCATTATCATCATAGACTCCTGGTAGTGTCATGTCAACACCACTTTTTTCAAATATGATTTTGGCAATATCACTTTATGAACTAAATAACTAAATCTACATCGAAAAGAGCCAATGTGACTCTTAACAAGAATGATTTGGAATAAATTATATAGGCACAGGCTTCACTGCCTTTTCTCTCTCACCAAGTAAAAACACCATAGTTATGTAAAAAAACAAAACACCCAGGTCCGTTCTGAATATACGTCCAACACAGGACGGTGTGAACACAAACCAGACCAGATGAAAAATGCAACAATGTAATTTGGTTCTTGATCCGGACCTTTTTAGCGGACTTTAGGTGTGAATAAGAAAGGCACCCGAGTGTTGAACCGAATTCTGAGCATGGGAACGAATTGCAGCATCTCATTGGCTGTGAATCGGGATAATGATCAAAAGGTTGCGGTAAAGTGCCCAGTGACGTCACTCAGGATGTCTGTTTATAGGGTCCCAGGCTGTGCCATGTCCTAGTCTAGGCATGGTAACAACTCTATAGCAAAAGACGTTTCTAACAGAGTTTCCTTACGCACACACGTGTTTTTGTTGGTGAGCAGGTCGCAAGAGTCTTAGGCCAATCATGAATTCATGATGTTGAAAAAAAGATACATTGGGTCATATTTCCAAATAAATCCTGTTTAAAGGGGGGCAGGTGTGTTGTGACTGGCAAAAGTGACCACAACCCTTGTTATCATCAATTTAATCATTATCTTCAACATCATCTTTATCATTGGCAAGTTCCTCTGCAGTCCTCCATTTCTATCATAGATATTGTCACACCTTGTTGAGGCCTTCAATAATAGAGCTAGCTACTCACTCTGAGACCAGGTGTACCAGCGTCTCCCTTCTCTCCCCTCATTGTGTCTCCAGGCTCTCCCTGCATCAGAACAGACATCAGAACAGACACACTTTCCTCAGTCATACACCTAGCATGACAGTACTATTGGTCAACTCAACATACAACATACGTCTAATTCCAGGGCCCTAGAGTCTTACCTTGGGACCAGGCATTCCATGATGTCCCTGAAAGGCATGGTGCACTGTGTGAGTGTGTTATACATATTGATGGGGGTAACAGTGATTATGTATACTTGTAACACAGTCAAGTTGGAACTCTCTACAGTGCTACGCATGAGCGGTTTTGGTTTGGCAGCATGATGCCTAGCAGTCATGTTATAAACGCAATAATACAGCCAAGGCTACAAACATTATATATATACAGTACATAATATAGTAGTAATTAGATCCTTTTGTTGTCTTTCATGGACATTTATGTATCCACCTTTGTGAACCAATGATGTGAAAAATCTAATCTAATCTAATCTAATCTAATCTAATCTAATCTAAACTAAACTAATGGATACTGATGTATCAATTCACTCACCATGAATCCTGGAGGTCCTGGAGGCCCAGGTGGACCTGGAGCTCCAGGCTCGGAGATCATCTGAACCTGGACACACAGACACACTGCCTCAATAGAAGTTATTTCTGTTGAGATATGTATTAGGTGTCACGCCACACTGGTGAGTTGCCACACTGTGTGTGTGTGTGTGTGTGTGTGTGTGTGTGTGTGTGTGTGTGTGTGTGTGTGTGTGTGTGTGTGTGTGTGTGTGTGTGTGTGTGTGTGTGTGTTCCACTGACCATGTTATCTTCCAGTCTGCAGTCACCTTTCTCTCCCTTTTGCGCGTCCATTCCCTGAGCCACACAGACCAAGAACCACAATGTTAACATGACAGCTGTGTCACACACTTTAAATACCTTTTACAATACATCCTTCACTACTCACAGCAGGTCCAAAAAGCCCCATCTCTCCTTTCTCTCCTCTTTCTCCTGTTGGTCCTGTCAAACCCATGTCACCTTTCGGTCCCTAGTGGAAGAGCAGAATGACAAGGTGCCTAGTAAGCTCATGAGGAACAGAGAACCTAAAACTATTTCATAAAAGGGAAACTTTGGCTGATTTCCACCTGAATCAAGGTTCAAGGGTTTTGTCTCATGCTTACATGAAATGCTTCTACTTAGAGCTTCCTCAACACTGTGGATAAAATAATAGTAATACTAATTATAGTCATAAAATAAAGAAAAACAAGAACATTCCAAATCCAATTAATAAAGTAAAATTGCACAATATAATTTATATTGTGCAATATACAAATATATTGTCCATGAAAGACAACAAAAGGATCTAATTACTACTATATTATGTACTGTATATATACTCTATAATGTTTGTATGTATATATACTGTATACACCTGGTGTAAAGGTTGCACATACTGTAGCTATATAGTAAAACAAGATGGGGTGTAATAGCATGAATCCCATGTGCTCTGATATCCGGCTTGTCTGACTGACGTGCAAGCAATCCTTTTGTTTTCTTTCTCTATTTATTTATTTACTTACACTTTGCATGATTTCATCTGTAGCGAGGTATTAGGTTGTAGGCAAAATTACAATAAAGGTGCCTTCTAACAGCTTTTATAATGTACTAAAAGTCTAGGCCGCTATGCGGCCCTCACATCTAGAGTTACGCCCGATAAAAAAAAGATCAGTCATCTCCAAATTTGGGCACATTTCCAGCCCGATCCAAGCCTTGTTAAATATTTATTTTAAATATAAAACACGTGTGGAGGTAATAAGTTGGCCTACTGGCAGCGTGCACATGTAATTTGGCGCTGATTGACCGTTTGGTTGCGAGTGTAGCTCAGGACGAACAGATGTACAGTACTGACCATCTTATAGACGGCTATCTAAAAATGTAATCCTGTACATTCCATACAGTCTATATACTGTATACATAATGGAGATATACATAGGCTAAAAATAATCCTATTGTTGTTGTCGGGTTGTGTGAAAATCTGAGAAATATGTAATGTGTTCTATATGTTGTAACATTGTGACCAAGCCCTTCACACACAGAACGTTATGTGTTGTGTCCGATTTCCACATGTTCTCCTAACTAGATAATGATATAGGATGAAAGTTGCCCTTTAACATTTCATAAGAACTACCACATCTTCGACTACAGGAGGCCTCCCAGAGATCACTCTCCCATCCAGATCGGGGGCGCTGCAGTGGAGAGGGTCAGAGAGTTCAAATTCCTGGGGGTGCACATCACTGAAGATCTCACCTGCATGGGCAGTGCAGACGAGTGGTGAAGAAAGCACAACAACGCCTCTACTTTCTCAGAAAACTGAAGAAAGCTGGCATGGGTCCAAAAGTCCTATAAGGGTCCTAAGGGTGCCTACAGAGGCACCACAGAGAGCATCCTGACTGGCTGCTGCACTGCCTGGTACGGCAGCTGCATCGACCTCAACCACAAGGCAATGTAGAGGGTTGTGCAGACAGCCGAACACATCAGCGGATGTGATCTCCCCCCCATCCAAGCCCTGTACAACGAACGCTGTGTCAGCAAAGCTCGAGGAATCATCAAAGATCTAAACCATCCCAACCACAGACTGTTTGAGATGTTGCCGCATGGAAAACGGCTACGCAGTCTCAAAGCTACTGGCAATAGACTGCAAAAAAGCTTCTTTCCACATACATTCAGGTACATGAACGATCTGACAAGAACCAGAACAAAACAGGGCAAAGGGAAATGCTAACCACCCCCCATTCGTCCTTGCACTATTATGCTTGAACTGCACCTACCTAATCTGCTATATATAGAATATACTGTGAAGTTGTTTACACAAAGTTAGGTGGCAGCACATGCAGCACATGCACATTTGATGATGCTCTATTTTATTCTCTTTTTACTCTTTTTTTCTTTTCTTTGAATCTTTTTATGATTTCTATCATTATTCTGTTGTTGTTATTATCTATGCTGCTGCATTGTCTGAAGGAAGCCAAACCAAAATAAGTTTTACTCTTATGTACCTGTACACAAGATGTAACAATAAAGTACAACCTTGAACCTTGAACCCTTGAACCTTGAACCATCTATCTTCAATCTGGTACATTTGCTACCGTACCTTCTCCCCATCCTCTCCTGAAGGTCCAGGTAAACCAAGCTCCCCCTGACAGGTGAAAGATAAGTTAGATTATCCTGTAATCTTATGAGATATAATGCATTATATCACAACTCAACATGACTGGCTTGAATGTGTCCAGACTCCAGACACATTCTGGTTACAAACAGGACCACAGCTTCCAAACAAATTCAGAAGTCATATGATGGTCCAGATGTTTGATGTTCATGATTACACATCTCACAGGAAGATTGAAAATTCCTTACTTTTTCGCCTGGAGGTCCACGTAACCCAGGTGGACCAGGTGGACCCTGGAAGAAGAAAGAGACATGATGAACAACACATCTACAAATACACAACATTAACTGTCTAATTTATTGCGTTTACTTTAAAAATATCTATCCATGTTTAATGACACTAGTGCTTTCTCAAGCATTCACACAGATGCGCAGCTGTTTGATGTGTGAATCATATAGGTGTTTGACCCTAGGAACTTGTAGGGAATTCACTCAGAGCCCTGCTCTGGCGCCAATATAAAGCAATAGTAAAATCCTGCCTGATTTCTCAACCGAATCAGGCCTGACAGTAAACAAATCTGATGATTCTTGTTCCTTCTTCGCTCTGTCACACTGATGAGGACCAGCTTTGTTAGGGATGCATTGATACAATTAGGCCTTAAATGGCTGCAAAATGGCACAGAATGTGGTTTATGCTACACAATGTCGTTGACCGCAAATTTCACACTGGAACAGTTCAGTGGAGGTTTCTATCATCGAGCAAATAAGGAGACACAGAGCCTTTATGTAAGCTTTGTCTTTATTTTTAGCATCCATGATTGTATGGTCATCTCAAAAGTAGATAGGGGCGGGGGGGTGCTGAAACAATGGGTAATGATTAGTCCAACATGCAAGATTCCTGAATAAAATGAAATGTCCTCAGGGCTTCATAGGGCTAGCAGATGATGGATCCATATCTAGCGGTTCTATCTGGAGTCCATACTGTCTTCTCTGGTGACGGATGGTTCTCTTACATCATGCCCTTTACTCTCCTCTAGAGCCACAAAGCAACACTTGTTGCCCGACCCTCTGAAGTGTGCCGCCATCTTGAAGTAATAAAAGATGGAAATAACACTCCCTCCCAGAGGTGAACATGCTTATTTCTCCTCCTCCGAGTTTGTGGTTGTCCGTTGGCAAAGCCATGGCAACAGACAGATGTTTTCCCAACAACTATTGTCTTAGACTATTCCATCACCCAACAGTGGTAGCCACCCACGCAGATAATTATGCTAAAAGCCATGAAATTAAATTGGGGAATATAATAAATCCAGTATATTTCAGTCTTGTGTTCAGCACTAAATTCATCATTGACTAGAATTTCACCACAGATGTGAAATGTGGCTTTTTCACACAAACAAGTCAAGGGATAGCAAAACAGGTTGCACACATGGTGCGCAATGAGAAACTCACGCACAATTTCTCTCTCTCTCTCTCTCTCTCCCTCTAAAACCATCTGACTGAACTGAGGCCAACCGATCCAGATTGGCCCCAGACTATTGATAAGATCTCAGGTCAGACTCCTCTGTAACTAGCTCACAAGGCTCTCCATAGTATTGCATGCAGGGGCCCATTTCACACTGGCCTCACAGGGGCTGAATGCATGGTGTTTTTTAATCAAATACACACTCCACTGCAGAGATAAGCATCTGTTATTAGCATGTAGCACGGTACATGGCAGTATCAATGTGCTCTGTGTAGAAGAGATGGATTCTATTCCACTGCAGGCTTTTGCATCTCCACTGATCTATGGAACAGCACAATGCATGCAGGGTATGACGGTCTTCCAGTCTGCTAGCATCACACCACCGCCATAGCATGTTACAACTCAAACACACATATCCTCAGGCAATAAAATAAAATGCCACAAGAAACACACATCAACGCAATAGCTGCCACATTTCACGTGCCCCTTTAAGGTCCGTCCACATCAGGAATGGTAACTATAAAGATAACTATAACGATAATGACGTGAGCATTCACACTGATGAACGATAATGTTCTGTAACATGTTGAACGTGAGTGATGTGTTGAACGTGATGCCCTGTACATTTGGATGGAGTTTTTATTTTTTGACGTTATGTCAGTGTTTTTATTATTCATCAAATCACTGTGAAAGTGATCCCAGCTGTGCTGGTGTTGTTGTTATAGTTGTGGTGTGGATAACGATGGGACGATATGAACACGATTATTGCGGCCAAAATAATTGCGGTTAACAATATTATCGCGATAATCAAAATATGCTTAAAACTCTTGTTAACCACTTGCACTCCAGCATCCATATTCTGGGGGGAATATTAACCAAAAATAGCAGATCTACAGTACAAGCGCTTGTAGATCTGCTATTTTTGCCGAAAATATTTGGTATAAACGGGAAAAAAACAGCCTAGAGCCAACTCTGGTCCAGTGTATGACGAAGGACAATTTCCCGATAAATTAAAATCTCTGCGATATGATTATTGTGAGCGCTTTCATCGCGATAAACGACAACAATTATCGTCCCATCCATTTTTTTAAATGACATGTTCATACGGTATTTATAGTTATTGTAGAGCATTCACCTACTGTAATGCTCGCTCTGTAGTTAATGTGCCTCAGCAGCCACCGTACATTCTATCGTACTTCACTTGCGCAAGCCGGTTGTTGTTCCTGTATTCTACATGAGAGCGTTTAGTAAACTGAAGTCGGTTTATAAAGTATTCCCTCCGTAAAGTCATTCTACAGTTATACTGTAGGTATCGTTCTTGGTATGGACAGACCTTCAGGCTGTAGAATATCCGATGGAGCAATGCAGATGTGTTGTATTTGCTGGGATGTGTTGCATCCTGTACTGTATGTAATTATGTATTAGGGGCTGCCTGTTAGACTGGGGGTGTTCGGTTACATGGCGTGACATTCAATACATCTGATGTCAGGAGTGTACCTACTGAATAAACAAACACACCCACACCCATGGGATGAACAGAGATCACAGGCACAATCATTTTGCTGACATATCACACCAACAAGGCCATGCAGTAGATTACCGCAACACTGATGCTGCTGATTGCCTGTCAGGAAGAAACGGCAATGTGTTCAGTTTGCCTATTTCGGGTCTTGACAAAAAACAGAAATGTTTCATACCAGGTTCCCATTCCATGGCACCATTTAAGTTGTGGCCTGAATCCTAACGTGCTCCACACACTGAAGTATGATTTAATAAATAATCCCATTTGCATGTAGAGGACCAGATGGGTATTGTGGTGCTCACCTGGAAAGCATCCAGGAGCTTCCCGTTGAAGTCAATGATGTCTGAGGAGCCTGCAACTCCCTTTTCCCCAGGATAACCCTGACAGAGCCAAGAGAAAGAAGTGGGATAAAGATACTCGGATAAACACACAGCGAGCCCACTGCATGATGGGTACAATTTTGGACCAAACACATACCATGGGTCCATGGGGTCCGTGGTCACCGACATCCCCTTTGTCACCCTTTGAGATTTGAATACACACAAGTTATAGATGGTGGTTTATTTTAAGGTTGTCTATAAAAATGTATTCAAATATATTGCATTAAGATAAAACAAAATCTAAATGGCAAGCTACCATTACGACCACTACTACTATTACTGCCACTACAACTGTTACTGCATGTACTGCTAGTACTACCACTATTACTACTGCTATAACTACTGTTACTGCTAATGCATATTGTACTGCTAGTACTAATACAATTAGGACTACTATAACTGCTGCCACTGTAACTGTTACTGCATGCATGCATTACTACTATTAATGCTAGTGCATGTATTACTAGTAGTAGTACTACTACTACTACTACTACTACTACTACTATCACTACTGACATTATTACTTTTACTGCTATGGCATGTATTGAATGTACTACTAGACTATTATTACTACTGCTGCTAATATTAATAATAAAGTCTTCTACCTTGAATCCTGGCAGTCCATCCAATCCCCTCTCTCCTTTCTCTCCAGCACCTGCCTCACCCTATTGCAACATGCAGGAGAGGAAAAGGTCAGTGTAAGAGAGGGTAGATAAATAGTGTAAAATATTCATACTGTTAGTACACTGTATATGGTCATTGAGTAGTAGAGTTCATTTTTACCTTTCCCCCTGGAGGGCCCTGCGGTCCAGGATAGCCAGGCTCACCATCTTCTCCCTGTTGACACACAAGGGTTAGCAGTGGTCAAGAACTGGACACACTTAAACCCTAGCATCCCTATTCTGGGCAAGTCATAATCGGCAAACATCCAGCAAAAACATCTGCTCTAAAAGTTTATAGAAAAGCATTTTTTTTTTACATTGAAAGCAATTTGATGCAACAAAGTATATAGGGTTTAAGTTATGTTAAGTTAAGTCACCCTTTATTGGCTATATTTCTATTTAATACTACTGTATAACGTAATTGGAATTAATCCGTTTTGCCTATCTCTCTTCTAGAAGGACACACTCATATATACAGCAGCCACATGTATTTGTACATACACCTCCTCAGAAAGGTCAGAGTGCAGGGTAGAACTCAGTATGATGTTCCCTGGTGCAGTTGAATGCCTTGCTCATGGGGTTGGGGTGTGTTTCGGAGTGGTGGACACTATAGACGTAACACCAGACACTGTCTACCTGGCAACTCACAGCTAGAATACATCCAAAAGATTTACTTTTTTTAGTTTGTTTTCTATAGGCCTACACTGTTTCCATCTTGTTATTAGTGGAGCCACTTTATTGGATATTAATTAAATTTGTTTCGTTTTAAATCTACAATCCAAGTCTTATGTCCGTTGTCTCCCACTCCTGATGGAGAGAGGTAATCCAAACTATAATGGCTACACATCACAAGTGTCCAATCCAGTGCGCTGTCTATTCAAATAACTTCTCCTACCCGACACTGGGGTCTAAATGTCTCAATGGAAGAGTAGGGAGGGAGACCACCTCCAACCACTGCAGATGTGCCAGTTATATTTTATTAACATACTCTACCATACAGTTTTATTCATTAAGATAAGTCCCTGATTTAGATGTATTCATTGTTTTATTTCTTAGTTTTTTATTAAAAAAAAGAAATGTTGAATTTTGTGTTTGTATTTGTAAATTCATTGTACAACTTTTTCCTTGATGACCAATAGGAAGGCCAACTGTCATTAGGTTCATTGACTGGTCTTTCTCCATACTTCTGGCTAAAGGGCTTCCTTGTGTTTCAAGAGGTAAAGGATGACAAGTTAGAAACCATGATAAGTGGAATCAGTGATCTTACTGGCTTTCCAGACAACCCCTGCGCTCCCTGAAAGAAATGTCAGATATAAGAGAAGAAATATAAGATTACTCAGGTCTTAACAGCCAGCATGTTTGATGAACAACAAATTGATTGTTTAGTAAACTCAGAACTTGGACTCACCTCAACGCCATCACGACCTGGAAAACCCTGTAGATTAGAAGAAAGGAAAAAGGTAATACAATGTTATGGTGAACTTTGATAAATAGCCACTAGATGTCAGTGTTGACTGGTTTTTAACCACTTTCACCCTGTCATCCCTGGTGTGAGCATGTCATTTATGTTTCAAAAAGCAAAAATAGACACTGGTACAGAAGCGCTTAGATTGGCTATTTTTGCTATTTATATAGAACTTAAAGGTCCACTATGTAACTATATATGTGCATGTATACTGTACCAGATGGATATGCTATGTGTATACATATGTATATATATTTTGTTTGATCTATCTCTTTCTCCTTGCTCTGCCCCCCCCCCCCTCTTCTTTTGTCTTTCTGAAAATAACAAAGACAATTGAGCTTTCATCCACTTCTTTACACCTGTAAACCTGTGATGTGACAATAAAGTTGATTCTGAATCTGATACAGCACATTATGGCCCATACACATTAAAAAAAGTTGCATTTATGAGCAACACACATCCCACCCTTCCCTGACTCTGTAGACTCACTGCTAGTTTTATAGTATTATTTGGTAGGGTATGACGACCAGTGGCTGCCATCCAGGCAATGAAGCTGTGGCAAACAGGACATAAAGTTAACACGTAGGAGAAAAGTACAAATTTGACAAAGCAACATGGCAACCTTTTCGCCATGTAGATGCCTGTCACTGGTCATACCCTAATAATACAGTAAAGCCTCTAGCAGTGAAACCACTGACTCTACAGAGTCAGGGAAGGGTGGGAGTTATTGTTTGTAAATGCAAATGTCTTATTTGTATGTGTTATACAGTATAGTTATTAAAACGTTACATAGTGGAGCTTTAGGTGGTTAAATAGAGCCTGGTCTCGCATTCATCAAGCGCCTCAGAGTGATTTAACCTTTTAAAGAGAAAGATATGAACACGGGGCCCCAGTCAGGACTCATACTCTGCACAGCTTGATGAATGAGGCCCCAGGTCTCTCTTTATAATAAAGCCCTGTAACTGGATGTAGACCTGCGTGTAAAAGATCTGCTGTGTAATTTCCCCTCCCAGTGCAAAAAAGAACACTACTGTTATGCTGTGTGTGTGTGTCACACTCACACACACACACACACACACACACACACACACACACACACACACACACACACACACACACACACACACACACACACACACACACACACACACACACACACACACACACACACACACACACACACAGAGTCAGAACTCTGACTGTAAATCCAGTATCATATTCTGGCATATATCCATTAGTGCTTTGGTAATCAGAGCTATTGTGTGTACAAATGAAAGTTTATGTAAATACTGTGTGTGTGTGTGTGTGTGTGTGTGTGTGTGTGTGTGTGTGTGTGTGTGTGTGTGTGTGTGTGTGTGTGTGTGTGTGTGTGTGTGCATGCCAGGTGGGCTTGTACTCTGAGCAGTTCAACATCTGCTGTGAAGTCATCCATAGCACAGCTATAGGGGGGATCTTGTGTAAGAGCGCCCTCTCTCTCCCTCACACACACACACACACACACACACACACACACACACACACACACACACACACACACACACACACACACACACACACACACACACACACACACACACACACACACACACACACACACACACACACACACACACACACACACACACACACACACAGCTGTCCGTTTGCAGGGATTGCCGTGTGTTTATCCGTTTCCTCAAGTAGTTCCTCCGTACGCCGTAATAAATGTTATAAATGTTATCATAAGTTGGAGGTTATTAGCCCCTTTCTCTTATTTCAGAATTATAATCAGAAGCTACGCAGTGAGGTTTTCCATCTGGTGTTCATCCTTCTGCTCTCCCCACAAAACACACAGCCTCGTCCTGTTCTGTTCTCCTGTTTCATCCTAGATCATCCCAGAAGCCTCCAGACACAGGTCTCCATCAGGACATCTTTACTCCACACATCCACAAGATGTATTTTCTCTAGACCAGACCTGGCTCCAATTACGTTCCAAATATATACTATACATAATATATATTACACTATATGTTTTGATTGGCTAAAGTTTGCATGAATTAACTATTAGGCACGGCGGTGGC
>NC_139955.1:17766321-17793821 GCF_963454915.1 Gymnoscopelus microlampas | reverse complement strand
CCAAAGTTTAACATCACAAGTTTAAAAGGTTAAACAGCGTACACAAGCCCGTCTGTACCTTCAGAAAGCGTCTCTGAAAGTTGTTGTTGGACTGGTCGCCAGAGAGAAAGCCGTGGTCATAGCGAGGAAAGACCATCTGAGACAGGAGGAGGAACAAGGAGGCACGGGACAGAGCAGAGGTGAGAAGACGACACAAATAGAAAGACAGGAGAGGAGAGAGAAAAAGAGGAGAGGACGGCAAAGGAGGAAGTGAGACAAATGAGCCAATCAGAAAATGCATTTTTGAGACAGGAAGAGCTCTCAGACCTTCATTCCATGGAGAGAAAGACGGTTAAACAGGAGAACGAGAACAAGAAGATCTTACTACAGCAGCAGGAAAAACTGAGCCGAGTATACAGTAGGACCTCAGGAGCTGTAGGCCATTAGAGGACAATGAAGATCCCCATAAAACCAGATCTATAAGATCTTTAATGTGCCTCTCTCCTCTCGGTCCTGAAGACGGTAGACGTGCTTTAGAAGGGACAGGAAGGATAGTGACAGCTCAGCAGCCGGACAGAGACACAGGGGTGGCTGCAGTGAGGGCGAATGCACAGAGGACCAGGAGAGACAAACCTTGACAGTGAGGATCTGATTACTGTGCAGACCTGCATATGAGCTTTGGGGAGGAGGACCCTGGAAGAAGGAGTTGAGGAACATACGATGAGCGTACAAAGAGAAAGGTGACATGTCTGAATGAGACAGCACATCATCATCACTGTTAAAGGCAACAGGTGAGACAGCATTTAGCCTGAACACAAGTATGACAACTATTATGTTATGAAGCAAAAAATAAATAACTGCAAAGTAAATGAGAGTCACAAAATCAGTCTTTTACAGGGTGCACGGTTCAGAAATAGTTCAACAAAATCACAGGATCACCAGCAGTCACTTCAAATCCTTCTGTTTTATTATTTGGCACGGGCAGCAACCACACACGTGTTTTGGTGTCGAAACGCGTCCGTGTGTGGTTGCTGCCTGTGCCAAATAAAAAAACTGATGGATTTGAAGTGAGCGCTTGTGATTTTGTTGAGAAAGAAATACATACAAATAGTAATACATTTCTGATATATGTAACACACACCAAAAGCAACTAGATTTGGAAAAGAACATAGTGTCTTTGAATATACAATTCATTAAAAAAATATATATATAAATTTAAAAAAAGCTAAACATGCCCCTGGTTACTCAGATCCAGCTAGAATGACAGCAGTTAAATGCAATTGACTTCCTAGTAGGCCAGAAAACGGCAGAAACAGCTGTCCCCCAAGGACATTTATATACACTACAGTATGTATGTCCATTTAAGTGAGTGTGTGTGTGTGTGTGTGTGTGTGTGTGTGTGTGTGTGTGTGTGTGTGTGTGTGTGTGTGTGTGTGAGTGTGTGTGTGTTCCATGTTGTCTTTCCTTCTCTCCCTGTACAACAAAAGCAAACAGATGACAGTAACTATGATGATTGCCTGTGAAGCTGAAAGGAACACCATTAGTCTGCCAGCAGAGAAATCCTCTGGTTGAGTTCCTCTGAAAACACCAAGATGAGAGGAACCAACAGAGAGACTGGAAGAATGGAAGACAGTGGGACAAAGGTAGAGCAGAAGAGAGAGGTAGCGAGAGAGAGAGGGAGCGAGAGAGAGAGAGAGAGACGCACACGCACGCACACGCACGCGCGCGCGCGAGCGCGCACGCACGCACGCACGCACGCACGCACGCACGCACGCACGCACGCACGCACGCACGCACGCACGCACGCACACACACACACACACACACACACACACACACACACACACACACACACACACACACACACACACACACACACACACACACACACACACACACACACACACACAGAAGAGAGAGAGAAAGGCATACAGAGAGACAAAGAGAGATGGACACACACATACACACACACACAGCGATATATAGACAGAGACAGAGGACCGAGAGACACAAAGAGTGATAGAGACACAAAAAGATAGAGAGATGAGGGAGAGAGAGAGAGAGAGAGAGAGAGAGAGAGAGAGAGAGAGAGAGAGAGAGAGATACTAGACTGTTCATGAGGTTTCTGTTAACAGGCTGTGGGGAGCGTTGGATTGCCAAAGGCCGCCACAGACTCCTCCTCCTCCTCCTCTCATATCCTCCACTCTCTCCATTGTCACATTCACTCATTCCCACTATTCCCACCATGAAGACCATACGTTCATACATGCATGCATGCATGTACGCTACATGGACATATCACAACAACTCCTATAGAGGATGCTTTACACTCATCTCCCACTATATACCTTGCACACAGCAGACCTCAGGCTGACATTGAGACAAGCAGCCATTGTTGTCACTGCTCTAGGGAAGAGCAGGAGGTGGGATTGATGATGAAAACCCCCATCATGGTTTGTCTTTCGTCAAAGCCGGCAGATGAACCTAAGCGCACAGCGAGGATCTCCTCCATATAGATCTATAGACAGCATGGCGGTTTGCTTTATTCCCATCATTCAAACGTGCTATGGAGGGAACCCAGAAGACGCAAGACCCCACAAGTAAAATATTTCTTGTCTGAGGACGACAGGACGTCTGAGCACTGACACAGTGGTGGCTTCTTTATAGTGTCACTGTCCCGGGATCTGAGCTTATTTCGAAGCCTCCGCCATCCTGTCTTTGTGAACTGTCCTGGGACGAGTCTGGCCAAACTGACACTGACTTTGTAGATGATTTATTGAAGGGAAGTCACACCGTGACAGAGGGGCAAGACCACTTCCTGTTTTCACGTGTTATTTCTTATTATCCTCTCCAAGAGGTCAGGGGTGAAATAGGCTCCTCCGCCAGTACGGGATACATGATGGCGGACCTTTCAGAATGACTTCCACCTCCCACAAGTCTGTTAATTTACACAAGAACCCAGTTACAATATCGTATATAAAGGCACACATGGACTTATTAGGAATTATGGTATCATATCACCCATTGAAGCCATTGGTGCCTTTTCATTTGCTATCCTATCCTGCCATATCTGTCAACACATTGCACAGGGCCAGGCAATGCTAACAACGACGGTAGATTTAGGAGGGTTATCGTTTGTTTTGAACCAAGCCTGTGTTCCTAAGTGATACTCTGAGGTTTTTCAGCTGCAGAATTATCCAAGGACATCAAAGGCCCACGCGTCTCATCCAAGTACAATATTTACCCTCTGGAAGAAATAGCGAATGCAGAAAGCCAAAAAGATTTAATTCCTGCAAAGACCATTACCTCAAAATAGCTGGATAGGCCCAGGAACCCAAATCGCTAACGGATTGATAGAAATCAGGAATTCCTCTAATGTTTCTTAACCGCCTTGTAAATGGTATCCAACAAAGTAGCGCTGTCAAATTTACACTCCATTTGTCCTCTGCTAACATGAAGTGGCTATGCATACACACTGTGTCATTCTGATACATTCAAACATTGTAAAGACACCTTTTGTTTAAGCTACATCTACGGCAAAACCAGTGTCATTAACTCATTAATAATTCATGATTAAAATAAAAATTATTTTAATCATCACTCCAAATTTAGACCTACATTTGGAAGAAATACAACATCAAGGAGGAAATGTATTTTAGAGACTACATGAATAATAAACAAGACCCATAACAAACAGCTGTCTCGTAGCCACCATACACTTGGACACTCCTGCATATTCTAATGTACAGTAAGTGTAGGTAACTTAGAATTCCTGAAGGTCACTTCAGGAATTGACCTGAAGTTACAATCTGAGCATAATAATATAGGAAACACATTCATAAAAGCAGGGGGAGATATGGGGGGTACGTCTTCTTCAAAGAATCCAAACCGTTCATCACGTAATGCACAGGGGGCTTATTTTGAAAACCACACTGGATAAAGGGAGATAATTATGCACATTTCAGAAAGGGTGGAATGATATCACATGAAAAGACAACAATGACAACATAGACCAGATGCAGAACGAGGTTACCCCACGATGTGAAAAGACCATAGTTTGGTCGCGACTCCATGGTAGCTTTGGCTCGCCGATTGGACAGTGTGGTTTCAATGTTTCCATCATATTTCAATATCATAGTTTCTCATCTCTGGCTGGAGGGGCTTTAGAGATGTGGGCTACTGAAACCTCATCAAAGTTCTCAGCTCTGTTGCAAGATGCATCACATGGTGAGCTCGACACCATCGTACGACAGAGCATAAATTAGGGATGTCTAAATGCCCTACTAGCTACCCAAGACCGTGCCAAAATGGTGGGGGCTGCATTAGGCCAAATTCTGGCCTAATAGTGGCACTATAGGCCCTATCGGTAAGGGGAAAGGCCATTGGGTTGTGAAAATCATGAGCATTAATGTGCACACAAAATGTTATGCCAATCCAGCTGTAGTAGGTTTTGAGACATGATATAGACAGACAGACAGACAGACAGACAGACAGACAGACAGACAGACAGACAGACAGACAGACTAAAAAGAGCAAAAACAATAGAGAAAGCAAGAGCTCTATAGAAAGAAAGAGAGAGAGAGGGAGGTAAATAAGGAAATGCAGTTCAAATACAGATCTTTGGTTGCACAGGAACCCCACACAGTTAAATAACAAAGTGTTTTTGACTGGGGTCACTGTGGGGAAGTAGCAGTACATCCATAACTACAGTAGCAAACACAATTATCATCACATTCCCAGGCAAAGACAGAAAACAAGACTTACCCTTGGCCCAATGTCTCCCTGGTCACCCTGAGAGGAAAACAGGAAAATAACAATTGTCAACTGCTATTACTGATGTACCGTATATACACCCACTGTACAGGGCAATATAATACAGCCACTGTTGAACTACATGTGACCCATAGCTCTGAAATGTAATACTTGGACATAGGAAGGAAGTGACACATGGGTCAGCTGTACCAAAACTACTTTATTTCAGTTGGCAGTGAAAAACCCACCTAAGCAAAGGACACGCACAAAGGAAAGAGCTCCGGATGGGGACATTCACTGTATGAAATACTCCATAGGCCACAATCGGAGTGATTTGACTGCATTCTGCTTAGTATAAAACGGGAACACGTGCTGAGGCTTGCTGGTTTTCAGATGAGGATTTGGGGTCCGTGTTCTCATCACAGAACTCCTACCATGATTACATGATCTGAGCCAATTTTCCAAACCTCAACATCGTCCGTCACTTCCAATTCCCACTAATAAGCAGGAATCCTTTTCTGACAGATGCGAGTTTACCGCAGTTGTATCGCTCTCGCGGCCACACTTATCCCGTTAATGTGCGTATAAATGCAAAAATGTGCAAACACAGACGTGGGCGCACGCAGTCGCACATATATTATGCATATCCCGATACTTGAATGCAGGCTCGCGTTGGAGGCTCTGTCCGTTGCTAACGCTCTGGTCAGGGTAGAGGTTCAGAGAACATCTGGCTCATAGAGTCTGCTGATGGCCCGTAAACCTGTTTACTACCTTGACGTGAGAACGCTCAGAGACACATGAGCTCCTACATGGATACATGTAATCTATGGCTCGCTTGACGGGAGCCGTGTGTGAGTGTGCTTGTGGGCGGCCAGGACACCTGGAAGGTTGTGTGTGCATTGTGTGAGAATGGTTCAGTGTGTGTGTGTGTGTGTGTGCGTGCATGTGTGTGTGTGTGTAATACTATCTGGAAGGGCTTTTGAATTCCATATTTGGTCATACCTTATCTCCCTTGGGTCCGGCTGGTCCCTGGGGGAGGGAGAAACATAATGGGAGACAGTTGTTTGAGATAAATCAGTTATCACATGAGCAGCCATACATTACAGTACAATACATCGTCTGCAAGCTCTCTCGCACGTTTGATCGAATGCTCCCAGAATGCAGCTGGGAGCATTCGATCAAACGTTGAGAGTAATAATAGAATAATAGTAATAATAGAACCCTATGCATTCGTGCCAGTGAGAATTATCAGTCAATAAGTCACTCATTGAGAATATTTCATGAGAAGCAGCCTTTGACCTGAGCGAGTAATGAGTATGAGCCAACTCAACAGCATGATTCAAGAAGCCCTCCTTCAGACTTCTCCATGGTAGATAAAAAGATAAAAAACACTCTTTCCAATATGTAGCTAAAAGGGCAAGATGTTCCCTCACTGCTCCATCCATCTTTGTCTCATAGAGGGACTCTGCCATGTAATGAAGTGGAACTCTGTTAGGCATGGAGGTTGGACCATTAGCTCTGACCGCTAAGCATGAGGGTTTGGCTGCAGACGTGAGCATGTGTCCCATGTTCTCCTACGGACACCCGAACATTCGATGAGCTAATCCCCTTCTGTGGGCCAACAGGGGTGGTGCTGTACCATAGCCTCGTCCATCTTCCTGTCTGTCTGAATATGTCCTCTGATGACAAGTGGCACAGGGACACTATAAAACATGGCTCTAACCACAAACCACAGAGTGACTGCAGGCCTGCTGTGACGCTAAGAGAGAAGGAGAGGACGAGAGACAGAAAGGGAGAGAGAGAAAGAAAGAGGGAAAGCTGAGCTTCATGGGGAATGCTTGAAGGATTGGGAAACAGAAGCGAATGAGAGAGTGGACACGGGTGATACATTGAGAGAATGAGGGGAAAGGGCTTCAGAGCTAGAGAGAGAGAGAGAGAGAGAGAGAGAGAGAGAGAGATGGAATTAATAGAGGCACATGAAGATGTGACTGTGATGAGTGGAGTTTCATGTTTTCTTTTAGATCTAATCTATAATATAAATCTTTCCATTGCTCTCTATTTCACGTTCTTCCTCAAACTCTCTCTTCTCTTCTTCCACTTTGTTCCATCTCAGGGCTCTCCATCAAGCCCGTTCCTGTTCCCCCCCGTTCTTCTCTCATCAATGGTTGAACAGTGTTAATGTGACTGCCCACATGATGACAGCAGCTGAGAGGTTGGCATGGTGGTACAGTATAGCGGTTAGCTCTGTAATCTCACAGCACGATGGTCTTGGGTTCGAACCCTGACTGGGGCCTTGCAGTACTGTGGAGGTTGCATATTCAGTTGCAAGTTATGTGGGCTTCCTTCCGCAACAAAAGACATCCAGGGACCACAGGTGAAAATTAGCAAATTGGATAACATGAGATCATTTAGAGGGATTATTATTCATTAATGTGCACTGTCTCTCTTTACCAGCTCAGTTGTGGTCAGATCCTGAGACTGAGAGGTCGGGGCTCAATCCCTGCGACATACCAACGTCATGGGGGTGTACTTGTCATCAAGCTGCCTCACACGGAGGGAACAGGAGATAGGCTACTGTACCATATACTGTATGAGGCACATGGCTCTCTCTCACACACACACACACACACACACACACACACACACACACACACACACACACACACACACACACACACACACACACACACACACACACACACACACACACACACACACACACACACACACACACACACACACACACACAAATTAATCACCCCTTAAGCCTGACTTATAGTTAGTTGCATGCCGGTGTAGCGTTGTGAGCTGTGCTATTTTCGACACTGGTGCACAACTAATAATAAACAAAGCGTTATCCATCCTCTGTTTCTTGTCTACATTGTTCCCCCGCCTTCTGTCATTCTGTGCTTCCAGGCGAGCAGCCCTCAGTCAGCCATGTCAGCGAGGGCCTCCCGTATCACACCTGGTTGGGTTTTACGGCGAGTGTCAGCTGTGATGGGCGTCCTCTCAAAGGACGGCCCCCCGCTTGACGTCTTCTTTAGCAGGAAACAACAGATTAATGGTGTTTGGAGGAAACACTGTGCAAACAGCTCTCACTCTGTTGCGAGTGGTTTATGTTTCAAAGGATGAATGGTCTTCCTCTTGGTGAGCAACGCCAAGAGAGAGAGAGAGAGAGAGAGAGAGAGAGAGAGAGAGAGAGAGAGAGAGAGAGAGAGAGAGAGAGAGAGAGAGAGAGAGAGAGAGACATGGAGAGACATGGAGAGAGAGAGGGAGAGGTCAGTAATGACTTTTTAAAGTGCCTTTGTTGAAAGTCATAAACCCGTTCCCCTCTCTCTCTCTTTCTCTCCGTCACTCGCACAAGTCTTGGTTCCTGTCCTGCTGGTTCCCCTTACTGTCCCTCTCTCCATGTCTTTTCCATTTCTCCACGGTGGGCTTGGGCGTGTGTTGGACGCTGTGTGGGGCTCCAGGGACAGGGTGATAGATGGGGCTCAGGGGTGAGGTGTTATGGGGATTTGAGTGTGCCGCAGTTGAGCCGTGAATCCCCTGTGGCGTGAAACCCTGCAACAACTTACAGATGGTACGGTAAGAACATGGCTACCGTGGTCCCAAAGCTCACTGAAGATATCGCAACAGGAAGCATAAAGATGATTGATGAAACATGGCAAACCGTAACCTGTTTCCGAGGCCAAACTCACACCTACATTACATCCATAGATGTAAAATCTTTTGTTTAAGGTTGATTTGTTTCGCTGGAATTCATCTGCGTTATTTTTTAAAACAAAAAACAGACAGGTGTGTGACAGTATACCTGGCTTCCCTTGGGGCCTGGTAAACCCTGAGAAATGAAAGATAAGTATCAAATAAATACACTTTATACAAAAGAGCTTATCATGAAGCACGATATTATAATACGGAAATACTCACTGGTTTGCCATCTAAGCCAAGCGGACCCTGTTGCAAGACAGAAAAGACAGTGAAAAAGACAATGCATTAATTCATATTCTGTTGACACAGCCATTAGAAAGACTTCACTTCAAGAGCATGTACTGTAAATGCTGTCGTAAATCTCCATTCATCAAGATGAATTCTCGGCTTAGTGTTCTATAAGGTTTAAATCTTAGTATTACTGCAGAACTCACAGAACCTGATGTGAACTACATCTGTATTGGAACGGGAATAAAACATGTGAGCTGTTTCAGCCAAGATGCCTTTACAGAGTGAGAGGAGTGAAAAGAAAGATTGTAAACAGAGAGAAACAAGTACAATTAGCAAAGGATTTGGAAAAACAAAGTCTGCTTCCATTAATGAGCAGGGAGTTGGAGATGAAAGATGAAACGAAATTACTAAGTATTTACACAGTACGGTATCCTGCCCCATTTGGTTGTGTGTGTGTGTGTGTGTGTGTGTGTGTGTGTGTGTGTGTGTGTGTGTGTGTGTGTGTGTGTGTGTGTGTGTGTGTGTGTGTGCGCGCACACGCGCGTACGTGAATTTCCAAGTGCTTTGGTTTACCATTATTCTGAATTGAGTGTCTTACAGTATGGGCTGTGTGTGGACTTGATCCAGCTGTCTGTGTGTGTGTGTGTGTGTGTGTGTGTGTGTGTGTGTGTGTGTGTGTGTGTGTGTGTGTGTGTGTGTGTGTGTGTGTGTGTGTGTGTGTGTGTGTGTGTGTGTGTGTGTGTGTGTGTGTGTTTTCATCAGTGCATGTGTGCGCATACACGTGACATACGGTATATATAGCAAAGTGTGTTATAACTTTGCTATATATACTTTTGCTATATGTACCTTACCTCCTACTTACTATTGCTGCAATTCTTAAAAAGTTCTTATTTCATTATTGTTGTTATTGCTGCTTGCTGCTACAATGTTGAGGAACCAAAAACCAAAGAATATCACTCTTGTGTACTCATATACTGTAAGATGTAACAATAAAAGTCTTGAATCTTGAATATCTATATTGTTAGCTTGTAGATCTGTTCTTTTCAGCAAGCGACACCATCGTATAAATTAGGCTGTCCTATAAAGTAGCTGTCCAGTGTCACCCAGGTGCTGAACCAACACGGAGCTGTTGGCTTTGTTTACCTTTGCATAAACTATCATTGCAGCCATTGACCGTCCCTCTAAAAGCAACAATCAGTTCAAAGCGCAAGCCTTCAGATCCATACAGTATCTTAAATTTAATGGACCAAACCTTCCTAAATCACTTGGATGGATGTGCTAAACATGCATGTGGACCTGCCTCTTAACGGCATCCTTGATGTTTTGTTTGTGGACTTTATAGGGCCCCTAAGAAAGGGCCGTGTGTGTGTGTGTGTGTGTGTGTGTGTGTGTGTGTGTGTGTGTGTGTGTGTGTGTGTGTGTGTGTGTGTGTGTGTGTGTGTGTGTGTGTGTGTGTGCGCTCGCGCCGTGGGTTGCTCAACCGTGCATTGGAACCGGGTGGCTCTGTAGACTGCAGTCCAGTATTAATAATCCCAGACTCTGAATAGCTGACATGAGGATAAATTAGACACTCTCTCCCTCTTCATTTGCCAGCTTTACCAGGCCCCAGGGGCATGATTGGCTCAGATATCCTGGACTGCAGTCCTGCCACCCTGTCATCACTCTCTGTCTTGATGGATGGATGAAGATGTGAGGAGGGAGGGGGGAGAGAAACAAGGCGAAAGTGATATCTTGGAGCAGCTCCTATTATGAGTCAGTCGGACCATTTGTCGTTCGCCGTACGCCTCCCTACAGTCTCGTAACGGCCGAGCGTGGCTGTAACTCTCAACTCCGTTCAAACACATCAGTGGTAATAGGTTTTATGGCGAGAGGGAGAAAAGCCTTTGAGGCTCACAATGTCCTCTTGATTACATGGTCCCTGGTGATTTCATCAGCAGCTGTGTTGGACGGCTAAAGAACAAATGACTGGGACTTAAAAGTGGGCGATGGTTTCAATATCGTTGTTTGAAGCCACGACTAAGAAGATACAGCTGAGATGTGTCAACCGCCATTGGTCCAATCCAAAAGGACATTTGTTGGTGTTACAAGCGTATAAAGCATTCTCTCACAGATAGATTTCCTTCACCAGATGCTACTGTGGCATTTAGGGCAACTAACCAGGCAACAGTTCCTCTGTCCTTTTAAATGCTCTAACCTGTGGGTAGGCGTCAGTGTGTGAGAGAGATGGCGTTTCTATGCGTCAGCATGCATTTAACTTCTTCTGGTTAAGGTTTCTTTATTGTGACATCTTGTGTACAGGTACATATGAGTAAAATTATTTTGATGTGTCTCTGTGTGGTGTCTGTGATGTGTCTGTGTTTTTTCTTTTGGTGTCTGTGTGTGTGTGTGTGTGTGTGTGTGTGTGTGTGTGTGTGTGTGTGTGTGTGTGTGTGTGTGTGTGTGTGTGTCTGTCTGAGTGTCTGGGGGTGATATCAGTGCATCTGTGAGCATTTAAAATGGCTCGGCTCCCCTAAGGCTCGTCAGGATGGGTAGGCGAGGTACGGACGGTGAGGTCACCGGCTCCAGACACCGAACCACACCGAGAAGAGACTGATTTATGGCCACTAACAAGCCACACAGTGGCCTGTGATCTGCGTGTGTGTGCGTGTGTGTGTGTCCATCTTGATGCCTGTCTGTGAACGTGTGTTAATTCTTAACAATAAAACCCCGTGTCTAATCCCTGACAGCTGACAACTTGCAAACAGTAGTGGTGTGCACGACCCCTGTGACCTTACTACTGATATCCATCATGGACCTGGCGGAAAATTTCAGACAAATCCACAGACAAATCCAGCGGTGGAAGAAGTACTCCCATTTTGTACTCAAGTAAAAGTACAAATACCACAATGTAGAAATACCCTGTTACAAATAAAAGTCCGGTATTAAAAATGTACTTGAGTAAAAGTACAAAAGCATTCGCATTAAAATAAACTTAAGTACTGAAAGTAGAAGTACTCATTATGCAGAATGTCCCATTTCACAAGTTTCCAAATGTATAAAAATGCTTTGAAAATAGCAGATCTACAAACTCACAACGCGACTTAGGCTATTTTCAAATAGCCTAAGTAAGCATAGGGATGGAGCGGTTAATGCACGTTTTGTAATAATAATCAAAATCTACAAAGTAACTACTAACTAAAGTTGTCAAATAATTGTAGTGGAGTAAAAAGTACAATATTTGCCTCTGAGATGTAGTGGAGTAGAAGTAAAAGTATTGATGTCAATTAAAGATAACATGAAATGGTGCGTTTGACGTCACAGGTGCACACCTCTGTATTTCGCAGGAGAAATAAACAGAAGGCATAGGGTATTTTTGCCAAACTATTATATTATGATCTCCTCACATCTCCTCACATGGGATTTAGGTTCAACATCAGCAGAGTTTCCTATTTAAATAACTCAAAATGTACACAAAACAAAACATCTATGGAATCAAATGGACCTGTTAGTGTCCATTTGGTTCCATTTGTACACTCTCTTGAGTTATACACAAACCCAGAAAGCTCTTGAAGTGGACATGACTGATAAGATCACACAATAAAAGCTTAGCTAACTAGCTTAATTCAAGACAGAACAGGGGTCACAGGTGACTCTTAATGGAAAATGGCCAATATGGGCCAGTGGTCGGACTGTAATATATCAATATGACAGAGAATGGAACACAGGAGCCAGGGGAATAGCATGGTTTTTTTGATGTGTGGGATATATGCTGTACTTTAGGTTTTACTAATTCTCCCCCCCCCTCCTGTGTGGTACAAACCTACAAAACAGACGGCAAGGCAGGGAAGAAAGGCTGGAATTCAAATAAAAATAGCACAGACTGAACAAAAGCACCCCCCCCCCCGTCCCCCCCATTCCCTGTTAACCCTGCCAAAAGCTCCTCATCTCTACCACAAGTGGAACGGCCCGCAAAGTATAAGATGGAGAGATGAGACGGCGAGAGAGGAAGAGTGACAAAGAGGGGAGAGAGATTAATGTAAAAAAAAAAGTGTGAAAATAGTTCTACAGTGACCACCAAAACCTCAATGTGGGGGTGTGTGTGTGTGTGTGTGGGGGGGGGGTGCCTTCTTATGCTTGTGGTTGTATTTTGTGTGTGTGTGTGTGTGTGTGTGTGTGTGTGTGTGTGTGTGTGTGTGTGTGTGTGTGTGTGTGTGTGTGTGTGTGTGTGTGTGTGTGTGTGTGTGTGTGTTTATCATGAAAGGATTCTGTGAGTACAGGACTCATAATTCCCACCAATTTGATTTCTCTTTAAACACATTTCTGGAAAATAACTTTGGTTCAGCTGGGGGGTACAGTACTGTACATGTCTGTGTCTTTTCTCTGTGTGTGCGTGTGTGTGTGTGTGTGTGTGTGTGTGTGTGTGTGTGTGTGTGTGTGTGTGTGTGTGTGTGTGTGTGTGTGTGTGTGTGTGTGTGTGTGTGTGTGTGTGTGTGTGTGTGTGCACATGTGCTTGTGTGTGCATGTACACGGCCCTTAATCCCACTGAGAGAATGGGTATATTCACTGTCTTTATTGCACTCCCTATTGTGTAGATTGTGTAATTATCCAGCAGGAGCTAATTGCCGTGGATGCAGTGAGACGGTGTTGTGTCTGCAATCCACTCAGCATCTCAGTCTGTGTGGGTTCAAAGGAGCTGGACTAACAGAAGGTAACAACATGGCACACAAATGTCTCTCCTATCTTCTCTTCAGAGCCTTCTTGTCTCTGTAAGCCTTTCGCTCCACTTCTTGCATGCGGTTTAATATCATTGTCTTCCTGTTTCCACATATTTTACTCTTTACTTTTCATCTTTTCCCCCCTTTTATCTTTTAACTAAAACCAGGGGAAGAGAACATGTTACTTCTATTCTAACTTCCCTAAACTGCTTTGCCTGTGTGTTTTAGAATTGATTTTACTGATTACCTTTAAGGCACTTCATGGTCTGGCCCCAAATCACATTTACAGTTATTTAGCCCTTATGTGCCTGTGCTCTGAGGTCCTTAGGCACGAACCTGCTGGTTGTTCCTGAATCAAGACTGAAGACAAGAGGCCGTGCCTTTGCTCTCAGGGCAACTCTGGAACCACCTGCCTGAGCAGCTTCTTTAACCCATTCAATCCGGGAATGCATCTCTGTCATTTTAGATTTCTTTGGCTATTCAAAAATAGTGAACAGCGAACATTTGAAAACGCGAACATTTGTAACTCAAATCTTTGCTTCTGGGGGTCCCTGGAACAAAATGTTTTACAAATGTTCGCTTTGAAAAATAAATGTTCAAAGATTTGCACAAAATGTTCACGATTTTAAAAAAATAGCAGATCTACAAGCTCATAGCGCAGCAATCGGTACCGTGCTATGAGCTTGTATATCTGCTATTTTTGAATAGCCAAAGAAATCTTAAGTGACACAGTGCGTTCCCGCATTGAATGGGTTAAAGTCACTTCTTAAAACAAACTTGTATCAAAAGGCCTTTGCATAGATTGAAATTTGTTGTAATTGTACCGTTTGATTCTCTTAATGTATTTATTTCTTACTGCACTGTATTTTTATGTATTAATGCCCTCATTATGCCTGATGATAGTAATTTAAAGACGGGGTGCCGTGATTTTCATTGATCCCCCCTCCCCCCCTAAAATCATCAGGTATTATGGTTAAACTAGGAGGAAGATTTTTTTCAAAAAAGTGTACAGAAAGTGTTAAAATTATGTTTTATGTGGACACGCCTCCAGTTCATTAAGTGTACCTGGTTCTCACCTTAGCACCTCCTCCACCACCTTAGCACCACCCACCTGTCCTAGTCCCTCCTCCTCCTCATGCCCACACCTGTTGTGTTATGATAATGAGGGGGAGGGTATATTTTTTACTGTGTCATTAAAGCGCTGTTTTTCTATTGGCACGTTTGACCCTCAAAGTTTCAGCCTCCAGGAAGAAATTCAAAATAGTCAGAGAAGACATAAAACACCATAAAAACTCTTCCATTGTTTCCCATCAAGGCTTTTTAATGGGTTATTCCTTGCCAGATTGAGGGTCCAAGGACAGGAGTTGTCATTTGGTTTTCATAATTTAGAAGCTGAGATTTATTGTAAATTCAATTTCTATTTCTTTCTATTTCACACTGCAACTTCTGCACAGGTTGTCATGCTTTTGTTCTGTTTGTTGATAAAAAATGTCAACATTCACTAAGCACTTTGTAACTTTGTTTCGATAAGTGCTCTATAAATACATTTTAGTATTATCATTACTTTAAACTTTCAGAGAGTTAAATGAACACTCCGGATTTTACAGCGTAACCTTAACCACTTGGGGGGATCTGGAGGGGGATCTATTATTGCGCTATTTCTTTAAAAAGTCACCTATAACGACATGCACAAAAGAGAGAAACGCCAGGTTGAAAGTGTTTAACTGGCCTGCTCTATGTTGGCCAGATACGTTGCGTATCATTTGTGATATACTACATAATATGAATACTCTACAGAAAAAAGGGGGGGAAAAGTTACAGAAAGACCCGTTTGTTTTGATAAATACAGTGTTCCAAAAAACCTAAGAGCACAATAAAGCATACCAGAGCGATGTGTGTTTGGGACAGAAAATCAGTGACATGTTGTTGGGGGGGACGTACTGTCTGGCTTTAATCTGCAGCTCAGTGGCCTGGAAGCACCAACAATGGAGGCCTTGCTCTGTTTCTGCTGACTGAGGACCCACTGTCTGTCACACACTGGCACTCCCATGTAAACGCACTGCTGGCTGGGCGCGTGTGTTTGTAGTACTATAGTTGTGAGGACCAAATGTATAGTAGAATAATGAGGAATAGGCATTGTGAGGACCATTTTCCTGGACCTCACAAGAGAAATGGTTGTTTTATGGTTTAAAAAGATTTTAAAAAGTATACAGGTTTAGAATTAGATTAGATTAAGGTTAGGATTATAGGTTTAGGATTAGACATTTTGAAAATATTGAACAAGTATAGTAATACAAACTTCTGTGTGTGCGTGTGTGTGTGTGTGTGTGTGTGTGTGTGTGTGTGTGTGTGTGTGTGTGTGTGTGTGTGTGTGTGTGTGTGTGTGTGTGTGTGTGTGTGTGTGTGTGTGTGCGTGCGTGCGTGCGTGCGTGCGTGCGTACGAGCGTGTGTGTGTGTGTGTGTGTGTGTGTGTGTGTGTGTGTGTGTGTGGCATGCTCATCTAGCCCCTGTCACTTCTTCCTGTCATAAATCATTGCCCAGAGGTTAGTGTTTCAGTGACGGGCCCTGGCACAGTCTAACAATCAGCGTCTAAATGACGGACAGAATCTACAAGGAGGGCTAAACACCCAACCACACACACACACACACACACACACCACACAACCCACACACACACACACACACACACACACACACACACACACACACACACACACACACACACACACACACACACGCACAAGCGCACACGCACGCACACACACACACACACACACACACAAGCAACCCACACACACACAGAAAGAGATATCACATGCTATGTTTGGGATAGAAACACCATGTCATTAACTCTGTTTACCGTGTTAGTAATGCTTTGCAGCAACTGCTATATGAATGATCCTGATGAACTTTCACGCCTGGGGAACACATGTGTAGCACCTGAATAAAGTGAACCCTTGCGTTCGTTCACATGCATTTATGCGCCCACACTGCACGCACACACATACACGCAACTTGCGAAAGAATCTGACAGACGATCACTTTTACCTTTTGGTATTGTGTCTACTCTAGAGTCTCATATTTTGTCAAAATGTGCAAAACTTCTATATCAATTTGAACATTTTTGATTTGATTAATTTCTTTCTTTCTATTTGAGAACATTTCACTTTTAAACAAACAGATAAAGAAAATTAATACATGAACTGAACTTGAGCCCTATTCAAAAACTTTCAAAAAATGGCCAATCTATAAGCTCAAAATGCATTGCATTTTGTGACATGTCGTGAGATTGTAGATTTTTTTAAACCTTGCCACAAATAGGGACAATGGGTTGAAAGTGGTTAAAAATCAGGACACATCAGCTGCAAAATTACAGATACCGATGTCATCAAAAAAGTCCAATAATGCCCGATATATCGTTCTGGCTCTAATTGTGTTTGCATGCAACTACACATTTTTGTCCAGACTAAAGAATAAGACTTCCAAGAGAAACAAGAACATTGAGAGAGCTAAAGGACAGGAATAAAAAGGCCAGGTGCAGGAAATAGATCTTGCTGTGTATTTGCGGTTCTGCCACAATGGAGGCGGTTTCACGGTGCCTTTCATGAACTGGACCTGGACTCATTTGTGCTGACGAGCGCATGCTGGGTTCATCTGATCCTCTATGAGCTGGGTGAGAAGTTATTGGTATGACCAGTTACATAAAGTATATATGCGTGCAAGATCACACACAAGCACACGCATGCTCACACACACACACGCTCGCACACGCACAAGCACACGCACACGCACACACACACACACACACACACACACACACACACACACACACACACACACAATACTCATTGCTTCCATCCACGGTTCTGGCCTTCATTGTAAGGCTATACGTGAGTAGTGAGTGGTTGCAGAGTTCACTCATTTGCATACATACAGTATACATGCGTACGCGCGTACGTACGCACGCACATATACACACACATACAAACAAACACAGGCACACACAAACACACATGCACAAACAAGTTACTCAAACAAAGAGAGAGTGACCTATCTTTACCTCCAGTGTAGAAACCTGATCATGTTTTGCTGTCTATGTTAATGAGCAGTGAGATTAATCTACCTTTGTTTCCTTGTAACTCCATACACACACACACACACACACACACACACACACACACACACACACACACACACACACACACACACACACACACACACACACACACAGTAAGAGCAGGCTTACACACTTACTATACTTAAGTGGGCTGTGGAGGGCTTCCAAATGTAATATTATTTCATTTACGGTATTACAGAACTAATAGGATTTGCTTCCATACATTATGCTAAGTGGATTTAGACAGATGAACTAGCAGCATGGTCTGCATGGAGGGCTTTCTTTACCCAATCACCTCACTAATAAGATCTGCTCAAAACATGCGATAACATCTGAAAACCACTAACTCTCTGTATACACACACACAGACAAACAAACAAACAAACACACCAACGTGCAGCACGCACGCACGCGCGCGCACGCACGCACGCACACACACACACACACACACACACACACACACACACACACACACACACACACACACACACACACACACACACACACACACACACACACACACACACACACACACACACACACACAATCAAACAGACTCACAGGCAAACAGACTCACAGGCAAACAAAAATAAACACCCCCCCCCCCCCCCCCCCCCCCACACATACACACAAATACACAAGACGGAGTCGCATGGAAACACACACTTGGTCCACACACTTGGTCCACCTGTGTGTAATTAGCAGCAGGCATTTCCCGTCAGGAGGGCTGTGCAGTGCCAGGCAGACTGAGAATCCGACTGGGAAAGTGGGGGACGCACTTCCCAACATTCCCAACGGGACCTCACGTCCTAATCACACCACGAGATGCCATACCGCACCGCACCGCACTACTGTGGTGGGTAGCCATGGCAACCAGACTGAGGGTCACACAAACATGGAACAGAGTGTCAGAGACCCCAAACTGGACTGTACCAGTGAAGATATCTCTTTGTGGACTGTGTGGTTGAACCTGACACTGCGCTGACACTCTTTGCACCTTAATCTGTACAACACGCTGATATCCTTTCTAATTTTATTTTTGCATGTACAGTATGTACCTGCTGCTATGTTGATGCACCTGTAACCTCATATACTGTACCGGATGGATATGCAAATGTGTACATTATGTACAGTGTAGATCTCTTTTGTTGATTTGTCTTTTTTTCCCCCTTGCTCCCCCCAATCCCCCCTTATTTCTCTGTCTCCTTTCTCTCTTTCTCCTCTGATTCATACTTTGTTACACGGCAGTGTCGTTTGCAGAAAATAGCAGATTTACAAGGTCACAGCACTATGTGAAAAAGTATGAACTGGACATTCATCTCTTGAATGATGAGCTTGTATTACAGTACGTAACCAGAGTCTAGATTTAGAAGATGACTTAAAGCAGCTCAGAGGCAGCAGGATGTACTAGGCTTTCATCTGACTGCTGTTAGTTTCCAAAAGCCACCACTAGAGGCCACTAGAACCTTGGCCAAAACCACAGAAACGGCTTGGTACGCATTTCAATGTTACGCCTCGCTGGCGACAATCAACTGAGATTAACTCGATACATTTTGTATTAGAGCTTCAACCGCACTAAAACAAGGGGGCAGTCAGAGAGGACTGACAGACCAGCAAATACTGAGGAATAACTGACCAAACAACCACACTGTAAACCCTAAACCACCTACCAGGGTGAGTCATAGGAACCACAACCGAACAGCGCACGGCTGATGCCCGTCTGGACAGCCCACTAGCACCCATGCACACTACAGCTGCTGTGATGTCATCAGCATGAGTCACACAATGGGAATTGACCAATTGACAAGACGTCATGTTCCAATTAGTCTCAGCTAATCCCTCTGGGCTGTGTGTGTGTGCCTGTTTGTTTGTTTGTTTGTTTGCTTCTTTTGGGTATGCATGTGATTGATTGTGTGTGTGTGTGTGTGTGTGTGTGTGTGTGTGTGTGTGTGTGTGTGTGTGTGTGTGTGTGTGTGTGTCTGTGTTTCTGTGTTTGTTTACTTGTTTGTGCGTGCATTTGGCTTGTGTGTTTGTGTTTGAGTCACTTAATTAAACGTAGTCATGGGGCAGGGTACACTGGTAATCACTGGAGAGAAAACATTCATTGTAGGACGGCAGGGTGAAGGGACAGGAAGCTGACAAGCGTTGACGTTAATCACACGCTAAAAGGGAGTGAAAACAGATAAAGGCCTGAGATGGCTTCTGAAGAAAGTGGAAGAGTTCACAGGAGAAAACAGGGATCTGATTGGGTGAACTGGAGAGTGACAGGGGGAATTACAAATCAAATTTACCGGGTATCCATCCCGTCCAGCTTTGCCCTGGTGAGGTTAGAGAGCAAGGCAAACATCAGACAGGTTAGAGCTCAACGGACAAAACACACATGCACAGTGTGTGTGTGTGTGTGTGTGTGTGTGTGTGTGTGTGTGTGTGTGTGTGTGTGTGTGTGTGTGTGTGTGTGTGTGTGTGTGTGTGTGTGTGTGCACACATCTGACCTTCTTATCACCTTGTTGAGCTTTGTTCTATGATCAAGCAATAGCTAATGTTTCCTGCAGCTATACAATGTAATATTCAAGGGATGTGTGACATTTAAATGCAAACCTGACGGGCTCAAGCATTTCTTTATTTGTGTGTGTGTGTGTGTGTGTGTGTGTGTGTGTGTGTGTGTGTGTGTGTGTGTGTGTGTGTGTGTGTGTGTGTGTGTGTGTGTGTGTGTGTGTGTGTGTGTGTGCGTGCGCATGCACTCCCAATACACCTCTCATTCTCTTACCTGTTACACGAGAACAGGCTTGTGAAATGTCAAAGCAGTGATTGTATGTGTAACACTTTTATTTGCTAATTTCCATACTACCTGGATGTGATGGGATTGTACTTACAGGAGCACCTGTAACACAAAACAAAGAAAGACGGACAATCAAACATGAGGCAAACGTACTGCATGTTCATGCAGTCTCCATCTCTGTTGAGACAAAAATGTATGTACCATATGAGTTATAGCATTCTATGGTTTGTACAGCAATCACTTCAGATGGTCACTGGCCTACTACAAGAAACATGTACATGTAATGTGGTCTGTTCTATGATGGCAGTAATTAACCATATAACTATAGTACAGAGTGAGCTCATTAGGGTCATTGCCAATGGATGTTGCGGTGTAACCGTTATGACAAACAGATACACTTATGGGCTGACTTCTTGGGAAATGGATCATGTTTGCATTAAGACATGAGCTTGTGCAGAGATTCTGTTTTCTGAACAGATATTGGACCATTAGTTAGAGGACAAACAGGGAGGCTTAGGAAAATGAAAGGGATGCTCTGGCCTGACTGGGTCCCTGTAAAACATTAGAGGAACCTCTGGGGGCGAACTCTCAGATCTGATCGAAAATTCAAAACACTCAAATGTTGATCTTGAGCAACAAAAAGTGCATTCTGCTTTTCATACATTCTGTCTAACCAAGCACAATAATATTGATCAAAGGTAAATGAGCTCTTCTCTGGTTAGTGGTCTCGGTCTCTAAAACAAAAAACGTTCTTACACACTATATCTTGTCCGATCTAAATGCGTAACGTGGAATGTTACAAAAATGAAAAGCCCCCCCCCCCCCCGGCACTAATCAGGCCATCCTGAACCCTTATGAATTTAATATACCGGTTTTACATTAGGCGCCTTTATGTTTGTGGTTGGCTTGTGTTGATCCGGTTTTAAACCAATCATCATGAAGCTCCCACAATCACAGCCTGTGGCTGCTCCCATTGGTCGTACACAATAAGACATATACCATCATACAGTACACGGCAACGCAGCATAATCAGCATGGAGGCAAACAGAGTCATCTAAACAGATTCAACAAGATTGGAAGCAGATTCCTCTTGGGGAATGGTGGAGGATATTTGTGGTGTGCTGTTACTGTATAAATACACACACATACACACACACGCACACACACACACACACCGAACCCAGTCGACGTGACCAGAATCTCTATGAACCTTTCTTAGTTAACCGTTTGATAGACAAGGGAAACAGGAGTTGACGGTGGGAGGGGAAACAGAATGAGAGGACGGAGAGAAAGAGGTGTCGTGGTTTATGAGGCATGAGAGACAAGTCAATCAGGTTTAGTGGCGTCTAGACGCTGGGATAAAGACCCAAGGGGCCAGACAGCTAGGTAAACACACACATACACACACGCGCGTGCACGCGCTTACGCGCGCGCGCGCACACACACACACACACACACACACACACACACACACACACACACACACACACACACACACACACACACACACACACACACACACACACACACACACACACACACACACACACACACACACACACACACACACACACACACACACACACACACACACACACACACACACACACACGTATGTATGTATTTGTGAAAAAGAAAAAAGACAGCGGGAGGTAGGAAAAAAGATGCAGAGAGAGTATGGGGGCATAAAGAAACGGGTTGACTAGATTGAGAAAAAGAAGATAAGAGAGGACGGGAAGAGGGAAGGAGAGGAAGAAAAGAGAATAGAAGAGAAGAGAAGATGATGGTCTGCTCCAACAACTGTCCTGTTTCTTATTTACTAATTCCTGTTCTCAGTCCTCTCCACTTCTCGCGTCTTCCTGAGATGAGAGTTGGTAAGTCTCTGCTGTTGTTACAAGTTGTCCTGGAGTCGTGGGCCAAACAGAGCATGGCGCAACAACAGCCACTCCATGCCACCCCACCACCGCACTGTAAGCAAGGCCGCATCGTTAGGACAAGAAACTAAACAACAAGAGAGGAACAAGCTAAACAGAACCACATCGCCTCGCCAAAGCCCAGACCCTCAGACACACAACGAGCAGTCAACGAGCATCAACCCATCTCGGCAAAGACACAAACGGCGGTCGTTCTTTTGATCCCACGGCCTCTCTGCAAGCACCAGGCGGCTGGAAAGACTTACAGGCCTGATGCAAAACATTGTCATTTAGCTGTCCTGATGTTCTCCTGATGGATAGAGAGAGCTCGGATTGGCTTTCAGCTCCAATCTATGCTGATCAAGCAGCGGTTGGATAACGTGAAAGATACGGGGATGGGGAGACATACAGTACTGTATAAAGTTATTTGGATACAATAATATGGAAGAGAAGTCATCAGAAGCAACGACAGAGGAAGTTGGGGGGCCCAGGATGGTTCCACACCCTGCATCACTTCACAGTAATACAGTCAATGCTGCTTTCAATCCACTGAAAATCACTTTGAAGTGATTTTGCTGGAGGGAAATATTCTCCCAAAGAAAACATGCTTTGGGAGGAGTTCTGTGCCCTCAGCAATCACAGCCGTATGCCTGATTTATACTTGTCGCTCCACCAAAAATAACCAATCTACAAGCTCAAGCTGCTTTTGTTGGTGCGCGACACTAGCCTGGGATCCAGCCTGCTTCGCTACGTTCGGCGGACTCTTTTTTCTCTCTTCGCTTATCAGTCTGGAATGCCCCCGATTGACTCGTCTTGCAGAACTACACTGGAACTACATATGTTACGTTAGGCAACGTCGTTGCTGATTGGATGTTGTTCAAACGAATGACGAATCAAAACGATCACACCGTTTTTTTTGTCCCGCCCCGCACCACAGACCAATCAGAAGCCACGGTAGGTTTCGAACCTTGGCTGCTGTGTCCCGCCTCCTGGAGATAGGAGGCATTCCAGACTGAGAAGCGGAGAGAGAAAAAAAGTCCGCCAAACGCAGCGAAGCAGGCTGGATCCCAGGCAAGCGCGACACTGGTGTGCATCTAAATATACATTAGGCTTTAAAATAGCCTGGGCACACTGTAACATATTTGTTGTGATGTTCTTGTTTTTTTATAACCTGTTTTGAGTGTTTCATTGTGCATGGAGGACAATAATGAATGAATGGGAATCCCTCTCTCTTGTAAGGAAGTTGTAGTATAGCACAGCACAGCACAGCGATGTGACTTTCTGCTTCTCATAAAGCTTAACGGTGATGCTGTATTTAGTCAACAGAGGCGGAGACCTCGTTTCTTAAACGCTCCAGACCAGACCCATGAATCACAGCCTGCTTACACACATCCTCTTTGATAATATCATCTATTACTCCCAGACCGCAACACAGGAGACTAAACACTTAATAAAAAACATTTGATACAAAGGTGAGTCAGGCTCCCTGAAGTTGAACGCTGAAGTCTGAAACATTGCAGGCAACCTAGAGCATTTGACATTAGCTATTATGTATATATATATATATATATATAAAATAGCCACTTAAACCCTATGTATGTCTTTGACCAGGGTCCTCCAGGTGTCTAGACTTGGGACTCCTTTTGTCCCTCACCTAATCTCTTCTCTCCAATCTCTTTAAGCTCTGTGAGGTTGTAGATATGCTATTTTTGCCAAATGTTCGCCCATTTTCAGCAAATGTTCCTCAATTTTGACATGTTGTTAAGCCTCTCAGGGCATGCGGTCCGGGCACCTAGGCTCCAATGTAGCCGGACAGCGCGTTGCGGGTTCGAGTCCCGATCCCGACGGCCTTTGCTGCGTGTCACTCCCCATCTCTCTCTCCCCGTTTCCCATCTACCTACTGTACTATCAATAAAGGCAAAAAAAGCCCAAAAATAAATCTTAAAAAAAGAAAAGGGGCATTGCTTAGTTTTCCAATCAGTGTTTTATAGTCTGGTTGAAAAAATAAAGCAAATAAATACAAAATGCAACACAATAACAGCAGATAATGATGTTGTTGAGGTAAAATCTCATTAGGTCTGCACTACTGCAGCTGCTACCGCTCAGCAGGAGCGGCTTACATATGGGCAAGGTTAGCACGACCACATGGCCAAGGTTAGCGCTACGTTGGAGCAAATAGGGAGGGACAGAGAGAAGGGTCTGGTGGTGCACTTCATCACCCACCACGTGACTCACTGACTCCACCAGATCCTACCAGAACCTCCACCACATCCTGACAGACGGTGGAGATGGAAGCAGAGAAGGTTGGTCGGGCAGAGAGAGAGGGAGGGAGGGGGACAGAGAGAGAGAGAGAGAGAGAGAGAGAGAGAGAGAGAGAGAGAGAGAGAGAGAGAGAGAGAGAGAGAGAGACACACACACACACACACACACACACACACACACACACACACACAAACGGTATACTGTATGTGATACCTAGAGTCAAAGAGTTCTAACAAGGGTATTTCTCTTTGGAATGACCTGCCTCTGTGTGTCAGGCAGTCTCAATCTAAACCTTCCTTTAAAAACAGTCTGAGAATACTGTTATGGAAAAAGCTACGGGCTAGTGATGTACTTTTAATTTGTGTATTTATGGTTTGGTATTTGTTTGTTTGGTATTTTAGGCAATTTTTAGGTTTTTAGTGGTTTTGTCTTTCGTGAGTTCATGTGAAGTGTTGCGTGCGACTCTTTATTGTATTTATTTTTCAGGCCCACATTGGAAATAAGTGTTTCATGACACTGTATGTGTACTGTACATCCTGGGTTGGAGTTATATTGTGTTGAAGTTAACTTGCATTTATTTTACTAAAATAAAATCAATCAATCAATCAATCAATCAATCAATCAATCAATCAATCAGAAAGAGAGAGAGAGAGAAATCAATCAATCAGAAAGAGAGAGCGAGAGCGAGAGAGAGAGAATTAGAGAGAGAGAGAGAGAGACACAGATAAACAGAGAGAGAGAGACATAGAGAGAGGGAGAGAGAGAGGGATGGAGAGAGGAGACAGCGTATGGGATACAAGAAAAAAAGAGAGAGAGTCAAACAGAAAAATGGAGGGAAGGTGCAGGAAGGCAGAGAATGGAGAAACGGTGAGAGAATAAACAGTAAAAGCAGATGGGGGACGTCTTTCTTACCGGGATCTCCTCGTCTTCCCATCCTCCCTCGCTTTCCTGGAGGTCCTGTAACAACAGAGACACGCTACATTAAACCCAGCACGTCTCCCATGTGGGAACGAGGAGAGAATGGACGAACATCACAAAACCTGTTGGTTGGCAGAGGAGGGCCAGGAGAGTGTGTGTGTGTGTGCATTGGCACCGAGTGTGTGTATGTGTGTGTGTGTGTGTGTGTGTGTGTGTGTGTGTGTGTGTGTGTGTGTGTGTGTGTGTGTGTGTGTGTGTGTGTGTGTGTGTGTGTGTGTGTGTGTGTGTGTGTGTGTGTGTGTGTGGGGGGGGGGGGGGGGGGCTCCAGATGTTCAAACACCGCCTTGCGGATGGCACGCTGTCAGGACATCTGGCCCTCGACAGGTGTGGCAAGTGAACACACGTTCTGACAGGAAGTAATGGATTACAAAGTGCCATGGAAGATTAATTGAAAAAGCAAATACAAAATGACAAACGATGCGGCATGTACAGGATTATCGGCTATGTTGTTCAACAAGCTGCCACTTTAGGCCATTTCAAAAGCAGATTTCTCTCAGTCTCTCCGCGCTATGCCTTTCTGTTAGGGTTAAATTGTCCAGACAGACCTGTTACTCACTGCCAGGCCTGGCCTGGTCTGGCGTGGCCTGGCCTGGCCTGGCACTCCTTCCTCATCCACCTCACAGTATTCCAAGTTGTATATTTAATGCTAGTCTATGGTCATTCTCTACACCAGGGGTTCTCAAACTGATGATGGACTCCACCATCCACTAGAGTTAGGGGAAGAAAATGTAAGCAACATATTTATAGTTAAGTATTATCATTCTTGATGTGGATGGTCCTTAACCCACTTTCAACCTGGTGTCCCTATTTTGGGCATGTCATTATGGGCAAAAAAAGGTTCAAGTGGGCTTGCTACAGTTGCAGGTACTTCCACTATGATGGTATAGATTCTGTGCTGCTGATGGAGAGGTCTGGTAGCTTTGTGAAGCTACACGCTAGCAGGGGGTCCATGTGGTGTTGGAGATGTGGCCAGCTTAACGGGTCAACTTTGATTCAACAGACGTCACGCAGGCTGCAGCTACAATGAATCATTGCTTCCACCCATGATTTACGAGGGTGTCTGTGACGTTTTTACACTACAATATAACAGAATATCACAGATGGACAGTTTATCACCCTGTTAATAACAACTTAGAACACTGTGGCTCCTGGGCTCGGCTGAAACATTGAACCATGCTACCTGCTTCCCCACGCCCTGAAACCACTTCACCTTCATGTGCTGTCTCTCCCTCTCTACCATTTCCATCCTCCCTTGAGTCCCTTCCTTCCTCGCTCCCTGGCCTCGCCGAGAAATAGGAACCATACTGGGAAGTGCTCTATGAAGCTAACTGGTTGTGGCTGCAGACATGCTTTCCCTATCACCATTATTGGAGTTATTGTAGCGGCCTAATCACTTCCTGACTCTGCCAGTTCTTTCAAGAGACGGCTACTCTCCTCTTTTCCCATTCTCTCCATCTCGTGCTTTCATCTTTCCTTCCTCTGAATCAAAGATACAGTTGATAAAATAATGTAATAATGTAAAAAATTAAACTCAAATTTAAATAATTTCCCTTGTTAAACTTCCCTACACTTCTAAATGCCAGACGTATGCATTAACATATGTGGACCTGTGCGCGCGCTCCCACAAGCACACACACACACACACACACACACACACACACACACACACACACACACACACACACACACACACACACACACACACACACACACACACACACACACACACACACAACCCAGTATTTTGTATTAATAGTCTCCATATTTAGCTACAGTATATAACCTCCACAGCCACAGCCAGCAGCATGGAGCTGCTTCTGTCTCTACTGGAAATGATAAAAGAGGGAGAAGAGCGTATTTTCGAATTCTATCCAATAACACTTGAAACCCTTATTTAGAGCATTACTCATGGATTACCAAAGACTGAACATGCATATTTTAAACAATTAATCAAGAATAATTTGAAAAGGGCCAGTTAAACAGCCCAAACATTGCCTTTACACTGGCAAACAAGTCAGCAATCAGCGATCGTCTCAGAGAACGGAGGAAGAGCTGGAAGGATAGAAGTGCCTAAAAAGTGCAATAAA
>NC_139955.1:17761321-17763821 GCF_963454915.1 Gymnoscopelus microlampas | reverse complement strand
CACACTAAATCACAGGCATGCAAGCAGGCATGTGCACGCACGCACGCACGCACGGCACGCACGCACGGCACGCACGCACGCACGCACGGCACGCACGCACGCACGCACGGCACGCACGCACGCACGGCACGCACGCACGCACGCACGCACGCACGCACGCACGCACGCACGCACGCACGCACAGGGATTCACATCTACAGCTCACGATCCACCCAATGGGGTTGGAAACAATTGCCCCATTAACACTTCCACTGGTTCCGGTTGTGCGCGCGCGCGTGCGTGCGTGCGTGCGTGCGTGCGTGCGTGCGTGCGTGCGTGCGTGCGTGCGTGCGTGCGTGCGTGCGTGCGTGCGTGCGTGCGTGTGAGCGTGACTGTTTGTTTCTGTGTGTGTGTGTGTGTGTGTGTGTGTGTGTGTGTGTGTGTGTGTGTGTGTGTGTGTGTGTGTGTGTGTGTGTGTGTGTGTGTGTGCGTGCCCGTACTGTATGCGTGCGTGTGCGCACGCGTGCGTGTCTTTACTGTATGTATGTGTGTGTGTGTGTGTGTGTGTGTGTGTGTGTGTGTGTGTGTGCGCGCGTGCGTGTGTGTGTGTACTGTATGAGTGTGCGTGTGCGTGTGCGTGTGTGCGTGTGTGTATGTATGTAAGTGTGTGGGTGTGTATGTAAGTGTGTGTGTGTGTGTGTGTGTGTGTGTGTGTGTGTGTGTGTGTGTGTGTGTGTGTGTGTGTGTGTGTGTGTGTGGTTTTCTCAGCGACTTCAGTTTTAAGCCGTGTCCTCTCAAACGCTGATTGTTAAAACATGTGGAGTGGTCCAACTCCGGTGAGAGTTTACAACTGCATCCTATAATGCTCCCTGCTACGCTACTTCTGGCCTCAAGTCCGCAATGGACAAACACACGCATGCCTGCACGCACATGCTACAACACACACTCACACCCACACCCACACCCACACACACACACACACACTTACATCTTCCCCTGTAGTCCGTCTGTTTTCTATAGCCACGGCTCGTCTTGATTTAGCTACTGTGACATTTCTCTCAAACAAAGTGCTTCCAGGGAACAAAGCATCACCGGACCCTCTCTCCTCTTGGGTCTTTTTGTTTAACCCAACAACTGGGAATAATAAAGAGCCAAATGAAAATAGCAGAATGTGATACTCTACATGCCCAACCACAGGAGCCATGTCCAGACGTCCATCTACCATACTGCCGTCCATCTACCGGAAAGCTTGTATGTCCAAGACCGTTACTTTTCAAGAGATATAAAATGACCTGTATTCCAATGGATCCAACATAGTTATTATTTTGTCACAAGCTCTTGTAATACTTTTCATTGGTTAAATATTTATAAAACCCACAGACAAACTTAACCACTTTCAACCTAGAGTCTGTATTTTGGGCATGTTTTATAGGCAATCCGATTTTATAAATAAAATGTACTTACTAAGTTCACAACTCGCCAACCCATAGATTGAGCCTATTTGTATTTTGATTACTTTTACACAACACTGTCATACGCCAAAGTATAAATTAGGGCATTCATTTATAAAAAAAAACATAAAAAGATGAAATATGGACATACAAGGTTTCTGACTGACAGCGACGTTACCCCCACCCCCACGCCAGGGCACACATCCCCCCTGCAAACAGGGGAAAATTGAATTTAACTCCGAGAGGAAGAGAAGGGTGGGGTTGGGCTGGCAGAAGCAGGGGGTGGAGGTGGGGTGGGCTGTTGGTGCTGTAGAGAGGGGTCAATGTTTCGCTTCCACACTGGCTGGAGGCAGCCTTCCTCCCCACCACATTCCGCTTCACTTGTTAATATTCTGACCGCTTTAGAACAGCATTCCCAAAATCCCAGAGTTTGACTCCCCTCCGGTTTGCCGTGTGGGTCTCGCTCTCGCTGAGCTGCTTTTTGCTCCGGGGCTCGTGTGGGAATGGCCGTAAACGCAAAGCAAACAATAAGCACTGGAGATTTGCTCCTGATCGGCGTATAATGTGCAGTACGCAACACTTGAGAGACAAGGACAGGGAGTATGCCAACAGAGTATCTCTAACAAGACTTTTGCCCAGCAGTTTTGACTGTAATCCACTTCAGGATTAGAGAGTTGACAGTCTAATTGTAAAATAGACTCAGTCAATCCAAACGTTTGAGTGCCCAATAATTGATGATTACATATTACATATGTGGAATGATTATTTTGGACTGTTTTAACATTTAACAAAAGGCAGAGCCTAAAATAAGCCTTTAGGAGCTTTGAGTCTGTATCTGTTCTATATATTAGGGATGGGAATTGATAAGACCAGTGTACGGTCTACTCAGGAACAATGCAAGTCAGGAGCGATTTTGAAGTCGGTCGGTCAGGCAGTTCTCAAGATACGTGAACTGCAGACAGACGGATGGACGGACGTATGTACAGAGATTTATTGTAAGATAAGCAATTCTGCTAATTGGTCTGATTCTTTATCGATTCCCGTAATGACTCCTGATTAATTTTCAGTGT
>NC_139955.1:17701321-17756321 GCF_963454915.1 Gymnoscopelus microlampas | reverse complement strand
CCAGTTTCTCTGCGTTTAACTTACGTAACCTTTCTCTGGCCCTTTCACCCCCCACTCTCTTCCCCGTTCGCTCTCCATTAACAGGAATGTGTGGGCTCAGGTCCAGGATGGCTGCATGACCTGGCATCAAGGCCTGACGGGAACATTTTATACAGCTCCTGGCCTTGAACAAACACTTCCCCCCGACCCCTTCCATTCCTAATGTTCTCCCTTCCAATGGCCAGTCTTTCCATCTCAGCGCGTTCTCTAATTCATCTTCGGCGCTTCCATCCACCCTTGCAACACACCGCACTGCAGCCACACGCCCCCCTATACTGCATATCTTCGCCTCATGCCATCCAGCCTTCGCCATCACCCCCGTCTGTGTATTGTGTGCCAGTACTCAATGGGCCTGGTCTGGCAGTAATTACAGCCCATGCAGTCCGGAGGATGCGGCTCTGCCAAGCCATTTTTGGCACAAATAGACAAGCCCTCATGATTATAATGCCATCTGATACATGTGGATTAAGGACCGGCGGTTGAGAATCAGCGTTAATGTGGAATTACCAGCCCCAAGCCGGCCATTTCAGACGGATGTGATTAAGTATGTGGCACAGAGTGATGACTGACAAGAATAAGACGTCCAACATCAAGTCCCGGTTCTTAACTAGAGGCAACGCTTGGCAGAGGTCATGTTATTTCTACGTGAGATAGTAAATCAAACTTTAGTGACTGTGAAATAAAGGACTTAGGGACAAAGGAACCGCTCTGTACTGGAAGGCTTAGGTCGAGGCTGAGCAGAGAGCACATGCAGGCAGATCAGGTTTTCGTGTTGGCTACTGTGAAATTGCAGACTCAGCACCGTTTAAACCAAATCAAAGCTTCTCCTGGAAGAATGCAAACAATGGGGGAGTGAATACACGAGCATGCCAGGGAGGTCTCATCTCTTTGAGTACAAAACCGGCACACATGAATGACACCTGTATGGATTTCAACACAATGCACACACATGCATAAATGCATGCACGCACACACGCACATGTGTGCACACGCACGCACGCACACACACACACACACACACACACACACACACACACACACACACACACACACACACACACACACACACACACACACACACACACACACACACACACACACACACACACACACACACACACACACAGTAGAGGAACATGTAAACTGATGGATGCTTTGATGCGAGTACATACGTCAACACCTCAGTGTTGCTGCAGAGTGAACTGTAGCGATGCCAAACCAAACCTCAGACCTCCTGTCTGACAGGAACAACTGCTGATCATTAACCACTTCATCCAACGAATAGTGAAAATAGCCAATTTAAAAGATGACGTGTGCAACGCGACGTACTGTGAGCTTATAGATCTCTATTTTCACAATTTTTGACACTGTTGGACACTAATGACCAACAATGTACCCCACACCCCCTCATGTGTCTCTTTTTGTCCATCTTCATAACTTTTTTCGTTTGAAATGTGTAAAACATTGTGACAATAATGTTATGAACTGAATATGAATTGAAATTACATTTTTATACACGTACATTTATTCTTTATGTCGTAGTTTTTTTTTTACTTTTCTCTCCTTTCCAATCGGCACCCTGGCTCCCCCTGGTGGCCCCACTTCGACAAGCAGTGTTTTATGTTGTACTTTCCACTGAAAAACTTTAGGAAAACGCAAACCATGAGAAAACATAACCATATGAAGCTGTCAACTGACGCAACTGGACTGCACCTCCATTCATTCCATCTCATGTGTGACCTTCTCCGAGCCACGCTTGTCAGCCATGGCACGACTGCTTCCTGTGGAGCAGAGAGCATGCTGGGATGGCATGAAGAGAATGAACAGCTGCGATAAATGGGTTCTTAATTTCTTTATTTATTTCTGGCGATCTCAGAGGCGAGTACAACTGAGTTGGAACGTAAATTCACTACGTATCCACTATGAATTCAGAATATATTCCATATGTATTCACTACATATTCAATATGTATTCAATATGTACTCACTATGTATTTAAAATTGATTCCGTACGTATTCGCTACAGTACTGTACAGTACTCAGAATGCACTCCGTATTTGTCACAACCGCAGTGCGTCATAAAAAAGGTGTGTAAAGAAGAGTCCATTCCACTGAGGCCACCATAGGGTTTTCAGATGTGACAGTGATGCAGTTGATGGAACACAAACCCAGATCCTACAGCCTAGCGTACATGCCCTTTCACTAGGCTAGAGGGTTATTGAAAGTATGTTTGCGCACGCGCGTGCGTGTTGGGCAGGTGCAGACTCGCCCCTCTGTGAACCTCATGGTCAGAGGTTGTTCGCTATCTTATCCCATTGGTGACCTCCAGGTTTGGTCCAATCGTCTGCTCGGATTTCGGAGTTCTGGGATGACTGGGATTTCTCACGAGCCTAACACACTCGCTGATTGACTGGGATGAGTCTGGGGTTTCAGCCTGTTGTGAGTTTAACACTTTCATGTGGCCGCCACATCTAACATTGTCTTCAATAAACATAAAGGTATCTTTAGTTTCGCATTACACAAGCAAATGGCCATGTGTGATGTGATTGATATCGTAGATTTGAGAGAGAGAGAGTGGAGTGAAAATTGTGTGAGGGCATGCATGAGGGTACGTCAGACAGCTGTGGGTAAAGCCTGATTTATACTTCATTGTATAACGGTGTTGTGCACCGGATATAGCCGGCCTACAAGCTGACTATTTTCGGCTATTCATGACACCGTCGTACGATGGAGCATGAATTAGGCTTAAGTCTGATGACCTCCATGTGCAGTGATTAAAGCTAAACACAGCTGGGAGCACATGACACACAGGTATGTGTCACTCAACCAATCAACCAGTCACATCTCTAGTCAGCATTCATGCCATAATGACCTTGCATAAGGTCATTATGATATACAGCTGCATACTGATATACAGCTGCAGAGAGAGACACAGGTAGAGCGGACACAGAGACAGACATAGAGAGATACTTGTGTAGATCTCCATTAAGCTCATTTCACTCATCACACGCTCATCTATGGCCTCATCCAAGGCTAATTATTTCACCTTCCTCTGGTCCTCCTCACGTCTCATGTAATGACATTAACCACTTAAATATCCTTAATCCTTAATTATCCTATATCCTTCGTTGAACCCCAGAGGTACATCATTGGCCCCCGTCCTTTATACCCTGTGTACACCTAATCTCTTCACCCAAAATATCATCGCAAATTGTGGCAAAATGTTCCCCTATTATGACCAGAATAGAGCCTGGGATCATGCGGTTAATCCTCTAACCAGCTCTGCCAGTGTATCTGGCTCCTGCCAGTCTACCATCAGTCGTCTGATGTATACTATGGTCCAACTTCCTCATCTCAGCTGGCTGTCTATACTCCTTCCTGGAACGATTTCATATGTAAGATACGAGAGCAGATATAATCTGTTATCCACCGCAATCTCTGAACCAAAACCCAGAAACTGGGCTCTGGATCCAAGTCCTGCAGCCCCCATGCAGCTTCGGCCCCATCCCCCAGGCCAGGTGCTGTCACGCTACTGGAGGTTTGGACCCACCTAGGGGGTACTGCACTCATATTCAAGCGCTCCGCAGTCGGGTCGAATGGCAAAAAAACGCATGCGGTTGTAATGTGGCCGTGACTGACGGACGGGTTCTTGGCAGGTCGGAGTCCCTATTCAACGGGTGTTATGAGTAAAACGATACATCAGAACAAGAAAATAAATTTGCGATCACTTCCAAGTGATTCAGGGCCTTAACCATCAAATGCCAAGTGGTAGCGCTTTCAAAATGTTTCATATTTTTATATCTGGGATGGGGGCCGTCTCATAAATCTGTCAAGTGTGGGAGTGTAATAAAGCTAACTAGCTGGGCTTTCCAACAATGGAGGCTCTGTGTGTGCGCACCTGACCGTAGCCAAAGAAATAAGGTCTCAAACAGAAACCCAAACACAGTTAAACAGCACTTCACTCCGACCAATCAACTTAACATTGTTAAATCCAATCTATATGTCGAGTTACTTTGATTTGACACAGTAACGTGCTCCAACGGATCATGGATTTCCACTGACAAATAAAACTTCACCGTATATTTTAGCAGATCCTTAGAGATATCCACACACTGATGCTATTTTGTTAGGGCTACCGACCGTATAGGTCAGTGGTTCTCAAACTTTTTCATGTCAAAATGATATGTATTTGGCCGCGGACCCCTATCTCAAAATATATTGTTCCAGGGACCCCAGAAGCAAAGATTTGAGTTAAAAACTACAAGCTCATAGCGCAGCACTCGGTGACCCGCTATGAGCTTGTATATCTGCTATTTTTGAATAGCCAAAGTATAAAAGGTTAAAGTGGTTAAAATTATTGTGACGCTATATTAACACATTTTGCTGGGGACCCCCTGGTACCCCCCCAAGGACCCCTGGGTATATAGGTGATTGCATCATCACATCTGTGTAGTGAGCCGCAGAGCCTACAGCAATTATCTGTTCCTAGATGTCTTATAGGCCGAGCCAAAGGAGGAGTGGGTGGAACACAAAGCAGCTCTCGCTGACAGAGCAGATGACAATCAGCCGTTCAATCTCATGAACACACCTGGTAATGATCGTCATCCACAGGTGACTGACTGTCATATACTGTGCAAGGGATAATCATTATTGAGAAATAAACCCGGACAGATAAACCCTGAAGGGGTTTATTGCTCAATAATGACCTGCTCCCCATTGATTATCCTGCTTCCAGCTACTTAATAAAAACATTTATAAATTGACCTAAAAGTAACAACAAAAGATTTGATTGATTTTTAATAAAGACATTTATAAATTGACCTAAAAGTAACAACAAAATGATTTGATTGATTTTTAATAAAAACATTTATAAATTGACCTAAAAGTAACAACAAAATGATTTGATTGATTTTTAATAAAACATTTTTTAAATTGACCTAAAAGTAACAACAAAATGATTTGATTGATTTTTAATAAAAACATTTATAAATTGACCTAAAAGTAACAGCAAAATGATTTGATTGATTTTTTAAAGGATTTCATTGCTTACAGTAATGAAAGTAGTCCATTACTTTATGCCAGGTGCGTCCAGTGCAACGCGGTCGGCTCAGAAAACAACGGGAAGTGTTGATAAAATAGAATCAATATTTGGTTACCGCATTGTCTATTTCTCGCTTCAAATGCTTTCTAAAACATTCTTGATTGTCCTATTTAGCTGTAAATGACATTGTGTGTTTGTTAACATGGCTGCAATGTTGGATATGGCAAGAATCAAGCAACGCAGATTGATACGAGCCAGGTGCTCTGAGTCTTTGATTAGACAGCGGCCTGTTATTGAGTTCAGCGATCATTATTCAAAAATAACATGCTGCTGAATTCAGTGATTGACCAATCAGCATCAAGCATTCAACCGAGCCGCGTAATACATTTCCATAAGACAACGCCAAGCATCACAGTCATCAAATCCCAACACAAACTAGGATGTACAAGTGAATAGGATTGCTTAGTGACCTTTCCATTACATAAACACTGCACTGATATAAACAAAATGATAGCAGCGGGGACAAAAGTACAATTTGAGAGAGAGGTATAAGCAAACACCAGTTTAATACAAATACTGTTATAGTAGATGACATTAGGAAGGTCTTGGGAGGAAATACTTATACTCTAGTTTAGGGAGTGATTAAGGGGCAAATGGATGGGCAAATGGATGGGTCATCCCGACGTTTTATTCCCGGAGCCGCCTTATTACATCTATCAAAAGTGGAGGCACATTCACACGCATGCACACACGCACGTTTCTCTGAAATGTAACAATGTTATTACCATACTTGAAAATGATGTTACATGTGAGAGTTAGCTATGTTGCAGTTACAAAGATAAACAGACAAAGTATGATGAGCTGGACTGATATCACACGGAGAACACGCAGGCAGAGACAATGGATGAAAGCAGGGACTTATTTAGAAATAGTCAAGAAAATTAGTTATGATTTAGTGCAACATCTTTCAAATATTTGACTACCTCAAAACAGGCAAGGCCCCCGCTGTGGGGGGGCCCCCCGACACCCAAGTTGTGTGGGTTAAGAAAGGAGGTGAGAGGCCATATAGTGTAACCCTTAAAAAGTGAACTTTTTTTCACGGTCATGGTTTCCTCTTCCATTCGTCCATGTCTGGCTCTATTAAGCCATTTGTTCCTCTTGATAGATATTAATGATGCAGAGAAACAGGATCTGACTATGTACTCAACTTGTTTCATCATTGATCGATGGTTTCTGGTCTCCATCTTAATCAGCCTTTATATGGATCACCCTGATGACCAGATGGAAGAGACACACACACAAACGCTGCCTGACAGCCCTCATTCCTTGCTTTATATATTACAGAGGCCAGGTCATGAGAACTGACATTAGTTGTCCAGCATGCAGCATCACTGTGTAAGAACGAGGCGTTTAACAAAGTCAACATGTGACCTAAAGGCTGGAGGTCATTGGCTGCCATACATCTGCCACTGTCCCCCTATGCATGCGCGCGCGCGCACGCACGCACGCACACACACACACACACACACACACACACACACACACACACACACACACACACACACACACACACACACACACACACACACACACACACACACACACACACACACACACACACACACACACACACACACACACACACAGTATTTGGGGTGGTCCAACATAACCTCTTCCTCTCACTGTGTGTAATGTTTCTCTCTCTCCATTCCATCTCTCTGCACCTCTGCTCTGCTCTGTGTGTGTGTGTGTGTGTGTGTGTGTGTGTGTGTGTGTGTGTGTGTGTGTGTGTGTGTGTGTGTGTGTGTGTGTGTGTGTGTGTGTGTGTGTGTGTGTGTGTGTGTGTGTGTGTGTGTGTCTGGGATCCGAAAGATCCGGTGCCAATATGATAGGGGATCTTCATGTCTCCGTCACGTCCTCTCTGCTGACTCCTCTAACCCATCCCTCATGCATCACAATTGTCAATGTCCAACACACACGCACACGCACACGCACACACAGACACACACACACACACACACACACACACACACACACACACACACACCCCCCACACACACACGCACGCATCTGAGGCACCAGCAGTTGTTCAGTGGTCTTCTCTCATAAACACCACTTGTGTGGAGTGTCAGCTTTCACTGTAACCACCTACACCCACCACCCCTCCCCCCCCAACCCCGCAAATACACTCTTCACACTGTCGCCACACGTTGTGAGCTTGTAAAGCGGCTACCTTACAAAGAGTTTAATCAAATCTAAGTTTTTTCAAATTGCTTAGAACTGATTTAGCATTTTTTGACAAAGTATCGGTCAAAACATCCATAATCGTGGTTAAGGACTCTCCAAAATCGGGATCGACATCGGACCCAAAAATATGGCATCGGTTGGGCTCAAGGGGCAAGGCTTGGATATTTACGATGAGGCCAACACGGAAGCTTATGAATGGCCAGAGTGGCGCTGTTTTACCCTGCGCCGACCTGAAGTGTCAGAAAGAATTTATTTTAGCGCAAGTGAATGGGTTTTTGACAAACTTTAGACTAGATTTTCTTACCGTAATAAAAATTGTCATAAATTCTATATGCTTCCAGTTGCTAGTTTAAAGTCTCCTTTCAATCATCATGATATGCGTTTTGCTAAATTATGGTCCCATTTATTCTAAAATTGACGATAAAGTAGGCTATGCTCCAGGAGGGGCGGGATGATTTGATTGACAACCTACACAACCAATAGCATTCATTCCCCGCCCCCGCTCTTGATTGACAAGATACCCAACCAATAGCATTTTTGGGGGTGTTTTCCGGTTCGCTGGTCACGTGTCTGGTCTCAACCAATAGCGTTTGAGTTCCGGACGTGGCCAACTGTATATATTAACGATGGAGGAATGCATGTTCCTGAACTATCGGCTTCATTTTCGTTCTGTAGAAAGCAGGGGAGTGGCTTTGTCCATTCTTTTTTACAGTCTATGGTTGGGCTCTATAATATCATAGTTATATAAGAACTATAGAATGGACGGCCCCGCCCCCACCTACTCATTTCAATGAGGCTGCTCAACCAGCGCATGAAGCAGCGGAAGTACACTCTACTTCCACTTTTTTGGTGCCCAACTTGGTGCCCAAATGCGGAAGATACAGCACCGAGCAGGCGCACTAGGATTTTGAATGTGGAAGTCTTGTGATACCAGATTTGACCACCAGGACACGGCAGCTTCAATAATCCTCCGCAGTTCTGGGGGCTTGTATAACATACATACATCTCAGGTTTTTCAAGAACTAGACTTCTGGGGGGCGCTAAGTGGCACCATGACAGGACAGAGCATGTGTACTGCACTACACTGGGAGAACAATGCATAAAGATAATGAGCGCCGCAGTAACACAACAGAACATAAATCATTTCATATAAGGCGATGAACACGGCTAATTACAAAGCCGGGTCTTAAGGAGTCGCCCGCGTTCCTCCCTCTCTTTTCAACTCGGCAGACTCTTCCAACCCCCTGCGTGTTTGCTTTGAGGAGAGACACATTATACAAAGGATGACAGGGTAAAAAAATACTCTCCTTGCGTCCTTCCCACCAAGACTAAACAATCGCCCAGGCCTCGAGGTCCGTACCAGACTGAAGCTGTTTGCACTGGTGCCACAAAAGATCACAACAAACACACACATGGGAAATCAGAGCCCATGTGTTTTGCTGGGAATGGATACCACAAACAAAAAGAATCCCCCCACCCATTTCAATCCACCAGACCCCTATATAACAGAATAAGATGCCAAATATCATAATATTATCGTGATATTTTATGTCTGTTTAACAGTGTTTGGACAAACGGGTTATGAAAGGAGAAACCTTAGGGGACCGAGTCAACTTTTTTGGCCTGAGAGAAGAGAGGACACACACTCGTACTCACATAGTGTACCTGCACGTACACACACAAGCATTCAGTTCCTCTCTTTCAGATTGTGACCGCAGGGAGACAGTCTGTGTGGTTGTTCCAACACGCAACCAGACATCATCTCAGACCTGAACGCAGCAGCAACATGCTTGGAATAATTCACCAATACATAAACATTCCAGGGTGGCAAAGACAATCGCTTCCAGGTGCCACTGCAGATTCCACTGCTGCTCAGCTGAACGGTGTGGCAGCTCCTGTCTATTCCCCACACACACGCATCATGCACCGCTACACAACATTACACAACCCACACATCATCACACAATGCTACACAACACAACCAGAATGGAACCGTTTCACTGCGGCCATGTTGACAGGTCATAGATGGTACATTAACAACAGCTGAAGGTATTAACATTAATTCTGGGCCGGTTTCATTTTGGTAATTCTGTGTGACAGAATGAAGTACGTATTTTTGTAACCTTAACGTGGACCCCATTGGAAATGAGCAGGGTTTGATTGATTTGGATGCCAAATAAATCAAACCAGATCAAAGGAGCCATTTGTGCTGGCACAGTCACACCTAAATGAAACACACCCACAGTTAATGTCATTACCTTCAGCTGTGTTTACTCCATATGACATCACATGGCTGTGGCCAAGAGAGTCAGAGCTTCTCATAGCAGACAGTTCTTTTCTCCTCCAGACAGAAGGACGTGCAGGATATATGCGTTCCATATTTATTTGGTGCATTCCACTCTCTGTGTTCTGTTCTCTGTTCCTCACCTACGGCCTCCTGCACACTAGGCACTGAGCGAACACCAGACTTGACCCTATGGAAGACTTACTGCACCACAGGGGGGCTAACAAGCTGAAAAGCAAGTTGGAGTTCAGAATTCAACCCCGATGACAACCATGTTTTTTTTCCACTGAGCACAAATGCAGCAACGTGCTGTTTCACAATCATACTGCACACATTCACTGCATTTGCTCAGTATAACCAGTCACTGCTGCCCACTACAACCAGTCACTGCTGCCCAGTACAACCATTTACTGATGCCCAATTCAACCAGTTACTGATGCCCAATACAACCAATTATAGATAGATGCCAGTTACAGATGGCTCTCTACGTGTGGTGGGTACTGAGGGAGGGGTGGTGTTGCTCAACCAGTTCCTCCACCGATATTTTTCTAGCTGGTTGTGGGGGGGGGGGGGGGGGGGGGGGGGTCTAGCCACAAGCTTGCTGTTTTCACTTGTTAATTCTTGTATGAATCAGCAATCAAGAGAAGCAAGAGGAATTTATTTGTCACTTACTCACACGGGTACAAGCAGCGGTATGTTGGTGTGTGAGAGAGTGCTTGTGTGTGAAAGACAGTGGACAGTATGTGTGTATTTCTGCAAGGGTGTGCTAATGGAAGGGAAAAGTAAATGACACACACACACAATTCAGCACTGCCAAAAATTCACGATTACCTTTCTGCCCTGCAGTGAGGCACGCGACCTGACACACACACACACACACACACACACACACACACACACACACACACACACACACACACACACACACACACACACACACACACACACACACACACACACACACACACACACACAGCAATGATCATGAGCGAATTTATTCAGGCCTGGAGCCTCTAATTTTCCCCCTTTCTCTTCACATTTCTTAGCTGCTTTCCGTGCTCCCTGCGGTCGGAAATGTCTCGTTTCCTTAATGGTTTCCAGTAAAGTTCCCAGAGTCCCCAGTGTGGACCTGGCCGTTCTCTAGGGGAGCCTGGTCCGTGTGTCCAATTAGTTCAAAAAATTGTCATGGTGTAATCAAGGCTTAAAACATGGAGTTGTGTTTGAGCTTCTCTAGTTGACTCAGTTCCTCAAATTTACACACGTACAGTAAGTGTATGTAAGCCAATGTGAGTTGAATGTATGGTAAGTCATTAAATGGTGTTTCATATAATTAATGTGAGCCTCAGAGTGTTGTGTGTAGATGTGTTGAGCGTGTGTGTGTTGAGCGCGCGTGCGTGTGCGCGTGCGCGTGCGCGTGCGTGTGCGTGTGTGTGTGTGTGTGTGTGTGCGTGTGTCTGGGGGTCCAGAAACTCGCCCGACCCTCATTATCCAAGAGCCCCGCTGTGGGAGCCCCATTTTGGGTTTCACCTCTTAGGGACCCTGGGTAATCACCAAGCAGTACCACCCTGGGGCGTCGACACAGTCCACTGTGCAACCACCAGCACCATTCACCATTATGTCTCAGCTCAGGGGACATAGCGCAAACTGTTGGCATTATGGTGAATGGGTATTTAATGACATTAGGTAATGTAGTAACCATTAGGATGGGTTATTAGCATCCATCCGTAGTCGTGTGGTTCAGCGGGACCAGCCCAGCTGTCAGGAAACACACACAGAACCACTTAGGACACATTATCAGGATAAACTCGTTCTGTCTATGGAGGGGAACACGATGCAGAAAAGGGACACATAGGAGGAATGTGACACAGATGAAAAGAGAAGAAAAGAATGAGGTTTCATTCTGTTTCTATATCCATTTCCCTTATAGACATTAACAGAGCCTGACCAATATATCGGTCTTGTTTGAGGTCATCGGTATCAGCAATTTTGCAGCCAATGTGTCTCAATTATTTTTTACCACTTTCAACCTGGCCTCCCTAATTTGGCCATGTCATTATAGGAGAACATTTTCATACGTTTTCAAACATTTCTCTGCTCTGGACATTATTAGTACGACAACAAAGAATGCAGTGAGTTAATTCAGAGAGTGTACAAATTGAACCATTTGGACGCTTACATCTGCGCTGGTTATTTGTCATAAATGAATTTAGTTCTGAGGGCTTTCCAACACAACGCTTTGCACGTACTATATAAACATACTGTACACACATGTAATATACACATGTACTCTGCACACACGCGTACACATATATACACTGTATACTGTACACATACTGTACACATATACTGTCTTTCTGTGTTGACCCTGCATGCGCCCCTGTTGATGGATCCCCCCATTCCGGCTCTGCAGGCTCTGCAGTCACGCAGTTGCACTCCTGGCCCATGTCACGCACTGCAGCTGCACAGCCAGCCTGATTCTGATTCAAGCCCAGATGCACAGTAAACACTTGTAAACGTTACATGAGACCTACATGTAACATCTCAACAGTTGCAGTTGCAGGGACCCTGTATGTCCATTTATAAGCTTTTATAAGTAAGTTAAGTAGTTTGAGAACACACACACACACACACACACACACACACACACACACACACACACACACACACACACACACACACACACACACACACACACACACACACACACACACACTTGAACAATCTTCAAGTGTTATTTGACTGCTCTCTCTTCTCCCCCTCACTGGCCCATGCTGAGTGCCAGTGGTGCCTGTCTCTTTCTTTCATCTGTATCCAGATGCTCTCAGCTCATTCCACTGTACACTCATCCCCTCTTCCTAGGATATCCAGGCCCGTATAACTCACTGCAGTGACACCAGAGAATGTACCTGGTATAAGTCAAGGGGGTTATCTAAAATCCTCAGCGTTCATTTACCAAGTGGTCCCGTCGGCGTCCACTTGATTACATTTTGTACATTCTCACAGGAACAAATCCATAAATTCAGACTGAGAATTTTACTGTGTGTAACCTGGGACGCGTTACTTGGCACGAACATGCACCGGCGCACGCCATGGACTTAGCAAACCCCACATCAAATGCCCCAGACACACGCCATACGTGCGCCAACGTAATCCAAGTCCTTGCACAGGCTCGTACCGACACGCACCGCCCACGTGTTGAATAATCCCACTGGCGCGTGTGTGTGTGTGTGTGTGTGTGCGAGGCTGCGAGCCCTGTGCTACATCATCATTGAGCGAGGGGAACGCGAAGGTGCGCACGTGCAAAGCCCCCAGCGTAAACAGAGAATCGACCCTTACAGTATGTGTCTCATTTGAACAAAGTCAGTTCAACATACGCGTTCAACTTGTTTAAACTTCTCATCTCTCTGATGTCTGTTTGAAAGTCGCCACTGTGCAACCGTGCCCCTAATGTGTGTTTGGTAACCATGTGTGTTGTGATGTATTTGATATATGGCTCAGTAATCTTTCTGACACCGACACACGGCAGAGCCATAAGGAGGCCTATTCCCCTTTATTGCACGGTGCTCTGAAGTTACCACGGCCATAAACACCGGGTCGAAACAGAGGCAGCCGTTGATTTGATAACGAGTGTGTTTGCCGTGTGCCGATCTCTCGCACGCGGGGCCTTTTTCGCTTTTACGCTGGCGGAAAACACTATTAAAGTACTTTATGTTACAGGGAGGGTCACCTTTTTCCACTTAGGGTCGTGTTCGATGGCTTGCGTCGCTTGTATGTGTGTGTGTGTGTGTGTGTGTGTGTGTGTGTGTGTGTGTGTGTGTGTGTGTGTGTGTGTGTGTGTGTGTGTGTGTGTGTGTGTGTGTGTGTGTGTGTGTGTGTGCGCGCGCGAGTGTAACATGCATGGATATTGCTTGGAGCCTAAAAGGCCGTCCCACCCTTTTCTTCTCTCTCCATGACAAATACACAACTAAGACTAAAGAGGAACAGAGGGACACTGCTTAAAGAAAAGTTATCCAAGTGTCCTGAGGTCTGTACATCCAGTAGCTGTGTAAAAACAAAACCATGACCATCTGACCTTCCTCAAATAATTGAATGAGGTACACTATTGTTTATTGTAGGCTATTTTAGCTGTTTTTGTGCGATACCCAATGAAGGTCAGTTGGACCGAAACATTGTATTTGCAATAAAAAAATGTTTTTTGCTGTAAGTAAAGACAGTGTGCGGGATTTTTGCAACCCCATTGTATGACGCAGTATAAAATAGGGCTTAAGTTGCTAATCTGACTAATTCATTGAGTCGATTACAAAAAATCAATTAGATTTTTTTTACACCAAATTTGTTGATATATAACAAATGTATAAAATGTGAAAGAAAATCCACACTTCACAGTTATTCCATTAATAGAAAGAAGTAATCAGTTGCCTTAATCAATTGCCCTAATCAATAGCGCTCATCTGGGCAAAGCTGAAACCTCCAAAGGTTCACAGAATTAATCTGTAATTCTACCATTCAGTGTGATGCAGCAAATAGCAAAGGGTGTGTTCTCAGCCACACTGAGACTTATGTTCACCACAGTGTCCCTACTTCCTCATTAACCAATCACTGTGTTTTTTGTTTTTGTCGTTTGTCTCAGTGATTAAATAAGGATGTACTGTATGTAATCAACAATTATCAGCCGGCATTCGTTGTCGCCCTCAACCTCAGTCAATGACAAAAGACAATCGATATGTATATATTATGGAGACCTGATCCACAGTGATTGACACTATCTCTTCTTTGCACACATATCCAACACAGAAGAGATGAGAACAACACACAACAACAACAATTACAAAACAAGCTGTGGGCCTAACAGCTTCCAGCCCCATCCTCCCTTTCACTCTGTAAATTAACAAATCATTTCTTACAAAAAAAGTGAAGTTGCATATTGAGATATCCCATTTGATTGATTACGTGATATCTCAAACAGACACTATAAATCCTCAGACTAATGTTTGGCTGTGTTGCTGGGAAGCGATGTGATACATCGTAAATATGTGTATGCGTACAAGTGTTCATTTTGTGTATACGTGTGTGGGTGTGTATATGTATGGGTGTGCGTTGTGTGTCCTATGTGTATGGGTGGGCGTTGTGTGTGTCTGTGTGTGTGTGTGGGTGGGTGTGTGTTGTCTGGTCTTGGGCAGAGGCCAGACCTTGAGTGCCAAAGTCGTAACAGAAATGGATAACAGAGCTTCATAATGGATCTTCGCATAAAGCCTGACAGCTTAAGGGGTGCAGAGGAGAGGGTCTGGATGAGAGCCTGTCGTGTGTGGAGGGCTTTGCCACTTAGCAGGCTTCTCCATCACTCTCTCTCTCTCAGCACTCCTCCATCCTCCCTCCCTCCCTCCCTCTCTCTCTCCCTCCATCCTCCCCCGGCGTAGGGCGGTCAGGGCGTGAGAGTGTTGAGAGATGAAGATATTAACCAAATGAACCCGAGCGTGTCCTTATTCTGGGGGGGAGGCAAACATTTGGCGAAAAATAGTTGATCTACAAGCTGACCAACATTTTGCTGCTTGTACCTGTATGAGTGAGTGAATAAAACCCTCTTGATTCTTGATTGTAGACCCCTGGGGGACCACAGTAAACTAAGTATACAAGGTTCAAGTGTTTAATGATTCGAGCAGCGTTTACGGATATCGTGTGGCAGTTCGAGGGACAAGCACGTACGTGTAAATCTCAAACACCTCCCTCGTGGTCCCCTGCTGGGCCAAGGAGGATTTGGTTTTTTTTGTGCCTCTGCTCCACTTGACACCTGTGGAATATACACACACACGGCTCTCTGTTGAGCTCCCAGAGCGCTGTGACCCTGTGATACCGTTTTTATTTGTTTGTGGTCTTTGAAGGAGGATGAGGGCGGACAAATGTTTACAAAGGTTTATGGAAGAAGTTAATCTGCACCTGAGATCTCTCTCTCTCTCTCTCTCTCTCACCCTCACATGCACGCACACATGCACACACACACTAGTATTACTATACTTGTGAGGACATCAAGGGCGGCAATTTTACAAATGCCATCTTTGCCCTTTTTTTAAAACTCTAACCCTAAAGCGTTATACTTGTTTGCACGTCAGTGTCGCCCACAGAAAATAGCCGATCTACAAGCTCACAATGCATCAAACTGCAACGCATTGTTAGTTTGTAATTCGGCAAATTTTGGTGCATGACACTGGTGCGCAATTAGATATAAATAAAGATAGCATGACTCCAACCCCAACCCCGATACCTAATCTCGAAATGCCTAATCCTGACTCAAGGTCCTGCCACACTATGTAAGGACTGTGTTAATGTGAACTGTGTGATTAATTCACATTCATTTGATTGCATGAGTACATCCACACAGAACACGAATATTACGCTGCAATAAAGTGACGTAAAGTATTGTCGAAACAAGGTCGATTCTACTCTGTTAATAAAAAGAACACACACGCACACATGAACGCACACAAAACCTGGCATCCTCATCTGGATAAAACCACTTGAGAGGAAGAGAAGGAGATTAAAGTGTTCAAGGGGGAAAACAACATGTCAAAACTCTGAAGAAGCCATTAGCTCCTGTATGTTTATGTCTCTGAACCTGACCTGTAATCTCACACAGTGGTCCTCCTGGCCAACACAAACACCCCGGAGGGGTGGTGTACAGTAGAACCCACTTGTTGACTGATAAAAGGTCAGCGTGGATACATGCTGGGAGGAAAAGGCAAGGTAAGTATTGCAGAGTGGAAATGAGCCAGCGGGAAGATAATATCAACACTTGGAAGATATCAACACTCCAAGATCAGAAATGGAATAAACTTTCTCTCATGAAATATAAACATTGTGATATCAAATGCTATAAAGAGAACATACACAGTGGAAACAGCTGAATGTTGCTGGGAACACAGCAAAATATTATGTCATGGCCCTGAGGCTCTGACAAAATTTCCTGTCAATGCTGAGATTCCGAAACCATCGCCGTACTGTACTGTATATGCAGTGTTCCTGGTGTGGAGTTCCGGGGGCCTGGCATGGCCAGACTAATATCACTGCGTAGATATTAGTTCTGGGATCTCTGTGTGGAACGTGCATTTCCAAGGGGCGGATAAAAAAAAAGCCTCTGGTGATAAACCCGCTCCATATTTGCATACTGGTCCATGATTGGTCCCTCACTACTTCGGAGGGAGGGAAATCCAATCACAACTGAGCGGTGCCAGACCAAAGATTGCAGAGGGCAATTCTTTTTTTTTTGCAATGGCATATTCGACTGGTTTCCAGGCTATGCCCAGCCAGCCTCATACTTCTCTCTTTGACCTTGTCCATGACCCGCAAGGAGGACACCAGTCCATGTCTCTAATGTGGTCCTATCCCATGTGTCAGCAATAATCCAGCGAAAATAAATACTTTCACTAAAGACAGCCACATCTAACCAGCAAACAAAATAAGGAGGATTTGTAGTGATCCCCAAAGGGAAATTACCTCTCTGCTTTGACCTAGCAGTGGCTTGCTCAGAATGAGCGCACAGGGGGAGCAGTTGGGGGTGAGGTGTCTTGTTCAGGGACACTAACCAGGTGGCACTTCAACATGTTCAACACTCCACTCACATTCAACATAATTACTGAACGTTATCGTTCATCAGCGTGGCTACTCACATCGTTATGGTTAAAGTTATCTTATCATTGGTGTTGACAGCCCTTAACCGTCCAGAATTTGCTGGAGGAGGGTGTTAATTGGGGCTGTTGCTTGTACAGCGTTGATACAGTTTAGACTACACACATCTGCATGCTCTCCCGTACTCGGCCCCTCCGTCTATCTGTGTTTGTATAGAAGGGGACCCTCCACCTCTCCACTCCATCCCTCTTTTGCCCTTCTCTCTCCATCCCTCCATCTTACTAGCCGGCTGGCTGTGGAGTTGAAAGAGGTTGGAGCGCTGGGTCTGATTAGCTTGTTTGCTTTCCATAAGCCTGAGAGGAGGAAGTTCTCCTGCTGTTGATCAGTGTCAACAGTCCACCTCACACAGGGACACGGTGGTCACAAGGTTCTCACTGGTCACACGCATTGCCGACTGCCTGACACACCACACGCATATGTGCTCATACGCACACACGCGCACACACGCACACACACACACACACACACACACACACACACACACACACACACACACACACACACACACACACACACACACACACACACACACACACACACACACACACACACACACAAATATATGAGACGTAAATGCATATGTAAACATACATGTAGGAACACATACAAATAGACAGATACAACCATGAACACAGACAGTAAACAAACAGGCAGTCCCCCACAGCGGTCCACGACAGCATAGAACAAACCGAGAGCGAGGTCAGAAAGCGAAACAAGCTCAGATTAAATGAAGACAAAGCATGAGCTCTTCAACCTCCCCTCCCTCCCTTCTGTCCGTCACCCGGCGAGGTTTAAACCACGGTTAATGTTGGAATCTGGTGAAACACACCACAGCACGGCCACAAATGACTCCTAATAGAACTCCCATTATCCAGGCCACCGGAATGTTGAGCTAATGCTGGGAGGCTGGAGCCAGGCTCCGTTAACATACCTGTGGTAGAAGTATGGTCACAAAGTATGGTGTTGCTTTGTGTCATAATTAACGAAGGAAAAGAAGCACTGCAGGACAACGCTATCCTTCAACTGCAATAACACAGCAGACCAATACCAATATGGCGTGTTATGAGGAAGGGGGAAAAGAATAAGAGAAAAGGATGAAAGAGAAAAGAAAGCAGAAAGAAGACAAGACAGCCCACAGAAGCAACACTTTTATAATCATATGTTAAATATGTATAGTACTGCTGAAAGCATATAGTATACTGTACACAGTATACTGTATAATCATCAGTTGTTTGTTTTTAACCAACATCCGTGTTAATCAACAGAAAAGCTACTCTGGTCTTGCCATTGACGATGTCTTTTCATTATTTCTATAGTATTCGAGTGATATTGCTTCTCTTGCTCCCTTTCTGTAGTTATTTTATACTGCCCATGTTGTACAGGATAAATAAATTCCATCTGAATCTGAACTTAGTTTTCAGTAGCCCAGTACATCACTGTTACAATTTTGAGTCAGAAAAAATGTCTTGCATCATTTGTGGCTACAGGGGACAGCGGCGGATGTGTAATAAAACAAATTGAACCGTTTTAGCGTAGGGGCAAACTATATTGATATTAGGGTTGTGAAATTCAGCGGTATTTGGCTTTAAGGTACATAATGAGTAAAAGTCTGTCTTTGTAATGTCTGCATACCCTGGAATGTTTGTGCCTAAGGCCTGGTAGGATGTGCCAGGTCCATGTACTGGACTGTACTGGACCGAACCGTGCTGGGGAGGGGGTGTAGTGTTACAGTCTATTTGTCACAGGTCAGTGGCTTGTCCTGGGTTAATTATGACCCGCGGTACAGTCTGAGAGACGAAGAGAGAGAGAAAGAGAGAAAGAGAGAAAGAAAGAGAGAAGGGCTCTTAACGGTCTGGACATGGTTAAGTATGGTCCCTCACTAAAGATCGTATGAACCACAGACACTCAGCAAAGATAATATTATTCTACCTGGGACGAGTGCCATAGGGCAGGTAGAGGTGTGTGTGTGTGTGTGTGTGTGTGTGTGTGTGTGTGTGTGTGTGTGTGCTCGCTTGCGTGCAAGTGTGTGTGTTAGAGGTCTTCATCGGTCTACCCGAACCGAAAATATCCGACAATGTCCGAGAACCGCACGGCTTTGGGTCCATGTTTATTATGGTCAATCGGGTCCGGGTCGGTTCAGATTCTATTACCTTGGGTGCCGGGTCTGTTTATCATTACGTATAATACCAGAGTGGATGTGAGAATACCCGTACTCAGTGCAGATCAGGACAAAAACGCATGAAGTGCTGCCTGATGATTAGGCTGACGAGGATCAGATTACTGCAGCACAAAATCAGGGGGGGTGAGCTATGCATGCGTGCCAGGCTGCCAGGTGAGTTCAGTGACTTTGGAGAGTGAATCAAAATGTACCTCCATGGGATCAAAAGTGCACGCATCGTGTGTGATCGTGGATTCCTCCTTTATTGAGGTGATAACATGCTATTTCACCCATTAAAACCAGGGTTAGCATCTGTGTCATTTTAGATTTTAGCGTTGGCTATTCAAAAATAGAAGATATACAAGCTCACACAGCTCACAAGCTTGTACATCTGCTATTTTTGAACATTTTTGAAAAGTCTTGAAAGAATGACTGGTTTAGAAGAAGGCATTTGTAGAATCGGCCTTGAGTCTTAATGGGTTAATGTCATTGTAATTGAAGGCTGCTACTTAGCTGCTAGATTCCATTATGGAGTAGCTTATAACTGTTATTTACTGGTAGAACGGAATAGCAATTTATTTAGTTATTATTATAGGGCTCAAGGGGTAGAGCAGCCGTTAGGCTCCCAATTCGACCCTCCGGCTCCAAATTAGTATAGTGTCAAAGTGTCCTTGAGCAAGACACTGAACACCTAACTGCTTCCGATAGGCAGGTCGGTGCCTTGCATGGCTTCCTCCGCCGTCGGTGTGTGAATGTTTGTGTGAATAGGTGAATGTAATGCACATTGTGAACCGCTTTGGATAAAGGTGCTATATAAATGCACCACTTACCATATACCATTTATTAGGTTTGTCGGGTCCATATAAAACCAAACAATATGGGTCAGATCTGTCCTATCTCAGAATAAATCGGATTTCGGAATGAATTTCATGGGTCCAATAGGGTTTGGGACCAAAACATGTCATAACCAATCGGATCTCGGAAAAATGTAAAGGGTCCATTATGGTTCAGGTCCGTCATTTCTAGCTTTAGTGTGTGTGTGTGTGTGTGTGTGTGTGTGTGGGTGGGTGTGTGGGTGTGTGTGTGTGTGTGAGAGAGCGATGGGGTGATGGCAGTGCAGAACTACATTGTGATGCAACAGTCATCTGCAGTGAGGGAAGGCTATCGTCCCCGTGGGACTGGGTTTACTAGGCTGTAAATGCTATCAGAGTGCTTTCAAAGCTCTTACTCACTGGCTCCAGACCAGTGGAGACGAAGAGCAACAGAACTGATATGATGTCACTGTACCTCTCTGATCCCGCAGTGCTAAGCGAGATAGCATACAGTTAAAAGAAAAAGGGCAGACATACGCATGAGATCAAAACAATTCGTGGAGCTTGTGGCGCTCCTGAATACTGCCACTGTGAATACTTTGGTAGCTTGTGCTATAACAACAAGATCAATCTATAAGCCCATTAGCTGTTAGAGGCACTACATAAACACACAGAAAGACTCTGCAAACCAGATGCTAAACCAACAACGCTGACAGTCTGACCTTTCTTCTACCTTTTGTTCCATCTAAAAGTCCCCTGCCAGCACATTTTTAGCACATGCCATGTGTAATAAGCGGTGGCATGTGCGGTAAGCTGGGTAAACACTAAACAGTGAACTACGTGTAGGTTTATCAACAAACTAAAGAAAGAACGTGCCATAATTGGTCACAGACAAAAGGCCCAGGATATCGTTGTTTACCGATTCTTTTTATATTCTCATCTTTTAGGAGCAGCCGCAGCTGAGTGGGTAGACACAGGCCATCTAGGTTGAAAGGTTGCCGATTTGACCGCCGGCTTGCCCTGTATACGTGTCAAAGCATCTCTGAACAAGGCACTTGCTCAGACGACACTCATCGTGCGGGGACAAGAAAATGTGCCCTTTCCCATTATTGCATCCTTACACTATGGGGCGGCACTGGCTCAGGTGGTAGAGCGACCGCTTGGGAATCGGAAGGGTCCTGGTTCGATGCCCGGCGGCTCGATCCCCAGCTTCCCTTGGGTTAGTGTTGCAAGACACTGAACCCCTAACTGCACCCGGTGAGCAGCTTGGTGCCTTGCATGGTTTCCTCTGCTGTCGGTGGATGAAGGTGTGTGAATGGAATGCAAATTCTAAAGAGCTTTGGATAAAGGCACCATGTAAATGCACCATTTACCTTACATTTCATCCCTGCCTCCCTCCATCTGTCCATCATATGGTCATTGTCGTCTCCTAAAAAAAACACCGCTTTGCTTACCCCTTCTGTATTCCCTGATTTCTCCCATGTCTCTCCAACCCTCCACCTTTTCTCTCGTCCTGTTTATTTGCTGTGCTGGAACCTGGCCTATGACAGTCACACAGGTCTATAGGGTACCATCATATATATGCATCTATAGAATATAATTCTGTATATTTGGAGAGGGATTTGTTATACAAACTCTGCAAATCACAGTTTACCTAAGGAATCTGCAAGTCTCGACCACCTGCATAAACTTAAAACATAAAAATGTGGACATGATTATTTAAAAAAGATAAGCAGCGATGGTGGGCGGTTTCGTCCCCACAGCGTTTAAGTCCTGTCTTGGTAAAGATCGTTGACCTCTCCACTCTCACCAGCTCAACATCCAACAGTCTGTCCAGCATGCAGCTTTCTGGACTAGTCTTTCTCACGAACACAAACACATAGGCCATAGGCTCTCACGCACACGCACACGCACACGCACACACACACACACACACACACACACACACACACACACACACACACACACACTGTACCCAGCTAAATACATACATGTGTGGTCACATGCATACAAACCCATGTGAACTTAGCCGGCTCAGTTTTCAGACTAAAGGTTGGGGGGAAATGGCAGCTATCCGGTAGTCGTACAGAGTGAAGAAGTGAAGATTTGATCATCTTGTCGCTTGACAGCGGAGGAGACAGATTAAAGACTATGACATCACCAAAGTGCCATGTAATGATCTTAAAATGACAATAACCACCAGGGATAACATGACCCATCCCACCAAGGTGGGATTATTTTAGAACAAGAGTTTAACCTGAGAGGTAAAGAGTCCCTTGGGATTTCATGGCAACCACTGGAAACCTCACTGACTGTCAAAGAATTACCCCTGAATTTCCCTCCAGGGATCACTTAAGGTATATCTATCTTAGTGGTTCTCAACATGTGAGTCGGGGTCCCCATGGGGGTCCCCACGTGATTTGGGGTGGGGGGGGTCCCCAGATGACAGTGAATTGACAATGTAAGGACTTGTAAGACTTTTTTAATTCCTCAACAAAAAAAAGAAAGAAAAAAAAATACTATTACTGCATCAAAAGTAATCAACAAACTATACTATAAAAACTGGTCAAATATTGGCCAAATTGTCAAATAATATAAGAAAGAGAAAACATTTTTGAAAATAGCCAAGGCATTGTGAGCATTGTAGATCTGCTATTTTCACAATATTTATCTGTGGATCAGAGGCAAACAAAATTGAATGCCTCAACTCCTATACATTCCAAGTGCTTGCCAGGGTGGGGGGTCCCCAGTTTAAATATGATCATTTGGGGGCGGGGGGGGGGGGGTCACAGCCTGAAAAGGTTGAGAACCACTGATCTCCGCTCCACCACAGAGGAATGTATGGAGAGGACAGAGTTTATGTAAGGATTTAAGGAGCCTCATTGGTGGGTCAAAGCACCATCAGATGTTGTTCTGGTAGAGCGTAGAGTGGTAAGCAACTGTATAAGCAGACCCGGGATCAGCATGGAAAAAAGCCTTGACACATAGCATGTGGTGATGCTTCGATGGAGGGCAGAGATGATGTAAGTATTTAACCCATTAAGACCTGAGGCCAATTCTACAAATGTCAATTCTACATTTTTTTGAAGAAACCTATACGTTGTTACAAGTAAGACGCGCGAACGCTGGAAGCGAACGCAGCTCGAAAATATTGTGTATTTACGGACTTTGTGTGTGTGTGTGTGTGTGTGTGTGTGTGTGTGTGTGTGTGTGTGTGGGTGTTTGTGTTTTGACTGTAGCTGCACTCTGGCGCACTCTGTCGGCCGCACCCAGGAAGTGCACTGCACACAGACACACAGACACACACACACACACACACAAGCCGAGCAGACTTTCATAGTAAGCTCCACTTGGGCGGAGGCGCACCTTCGGCGCCTCCTTCCGCGTTCGCAATAATATCAGTGGTTCTCAAACTTTTTCATGTCCCAAAATGATATGCATTTGGCCGCCGACCCCCATCTCAAAAATATTTTGTTCCAGGGCCCCTCAGAAGCAAAGATTTGAGTTAACGATGTTTGCTTTCAAATATATATATATTCAAAAATGTGCACAAATTTCCAATTTTAAAAAAAAATAGCAGATCTACAAGCTCATAGCTCGGCACTCTGTGCCGCGCCATGAGCTTGTATATCTGCTATTTTTAAATAGCCCAAGTATAAAATAATGGTTTAAGTGGTTCCACAGATGCGTTCCCGGTTTTAACTGGTTAAGGAGGTACAGTAGACACATTGATGGGTCAAAGCACAATCAGATATTGTTTGTACAACAGAGATCTGGTAACAGATCTGGGATCAGCGCGAAGAAAAAGCCTCGACATGGCATGTGGTGATGATGCACTGTAGGGCAGGGACGCTTTGGAACTGTCCGTGTTTACTCTCGACGATGCAACACCAAATACTTTGTTGCTCTTGGGGAAAATAAAGATTGAAAAAAAACAAAAACAAGAAAACACAAAAGATCTTTGCCGTAAATTAGAACCACGTTGAGTGAACTTCTCCACTCTGAAATACCTTGTGGTAAAAGAATGGTTGAAAAACTGTTTCCAAGAAAACAACCTAGAGAGAAGCCAAACCTCAATCTAACGTCCCTGTCCCTCCATGTCTCTCTCTGAGTCTCTGTCTCTCTCTCTCTCCCTCTGTCTGTCTCAGGCCAGTACACCTCATTTCTCTTACTACCACATTTCCTAAATTCCCTCAGCTTGTTTCTCTTCACTGCTCACTTGTCCTGAAAACACACGGTGTGTGTGTGCTCGCGTGTGTGTTCGCGTGTGTGCGTGCGCACACACACTGTTGTGACAACATGTACCTTGTTCTCCCTGAGTGTCAGGCCTGAATGAAAGCCCTGATATGAAGAATTGCTTGGCCTCAGATGAGACAGCAGGGAAGTCATGGCTTTTTATGGCCCTTTGATGAACAGTATTGCTTCTAATTCAGTGTCCTGTAGCCCCAGGGAGTCTTCACTATCACGAGGCTGTCTCAGACATCTTGCTGGCATTAGAGTATCTGTTCAACTGGGCCTTTGGCCAGCCTGGCTGTGTGGCTGGCACTGCAGTATCTTTAAATAAAAGTGTCTCTTTTCTCTGATCCACTTCCTGTAGGCCAGTGTCCTCTGCCAGGAGACGGTCACAGTCCATCGAGTCCCATCGACTGTCCTGCAGCACGGCGAAGGAGAGGAGGTAACGGCTTGTGTGACTTTCCTGTACAGCACCCGATGGGCGACAAGATATGGGAGAAGGACAAGTACGTAAAGTCTGTAAAAAGTATAGCCACTAGCCAGGCACATATCTTTCTTGGCTGGTCCCCTTTGAAAGAGCGATTGTGACGCTCAGCCAGGCAAGCTGTGCTGGCCACCTTTGATGTCCCTCTAAATTAAATGAAAAAAAGTAAATACATTGGATATGGGGTTTCTTCCTCATCTTTAAAACATGTGTAAAAGACAGTGCCTGTCCGAGACGCCTCTTTCCAGTAATGATCTTGTTTTCTTTGGACACCTGAGGGAAAGCAAGATATATTTATTTTCCTGCCTTCGATAAAACAAAAGGGGAGATGATAAACAGACGAAAAGAGAGAGAGCGTTCAGTCAGACTGACAGGAAGGTAGATAGAGAGGTAAACATCGCACATAGAGAGAGAGACAGAGAGAGAGAAAGAGAGAGAGTTTATTGAGGAGGAGTACTGATGCTCAGCATGCAGCAGGAATAATCAGCACTGCTGCTCTCTTTATTTGGACAGAGTCTGGGGTGACCGATCTGCTTAATCCAACTCTGATCCACAAGCAAATGGATATCAGATGTGAATCTCAGAGAGTGGGAGAAGAAGGAGCGAGAGAGGTGACAGGGAAGAGAGAGACGTACTGTAGGATAAAGGGAGAAGGAGGGAGGGAGAGAGAGGAGTATAACCAGAAAGGAAAGGATGCTGCCACACTAAAGTCTGGATCCAGACCTTTTTATGGACATGAGTTGGTACGGCAAGGCCAGCACATCTGTCCTGAGGTGATGTTCAGACGATCGATCATGCATACAGATGGTGGAAGTTGTGAGCATGTCCTCTTTACCACATGGCTCCAGTTAGCCTCTGTCCTCCTGAGGGAAGAACCTGTCTCCCCAAATCGGTCCCATGGACTTCCTATCTAGACACCCTAAGGGTCCCAGTCAGAAACGCATTCAGCTTAGTCCTCCATCCTCCTCTACCTGCATTAATTAGATATACCACCAAAGCCTAGAGGGGCTTTGGCAGTGTGGTGACAGAACTTCCTGCCAAAATAGCTCACACACCTACATGAAAGGAAGTGTTGCTGATATCTATACGACTTTGTACTGTGGCTGCCTGTAGGGTTAATTAATGTGTGCTGGAGCAATGTCTTGAATTAGTTTGAAAGCACTCAGCCGAGGATAACTAAGTGCTGAAACGGGGTTGTCAAACAGCGATGAAGAGATGGTTGACACAAAGCGAAGATGGCAACTTGACAAACCCTCTGAATGGCTGAGGCCCGGGAAGACTTGACCACATGTCCTGAGATGGAAAGATAAATTATTGTCCCGTTGAACACTCAGTAGAAAAAAAAGGCCCTTTGTGTTTTGGCACGGAGGACAACAACATAATAATAATGCCTTTGCTTTGTTCCCTGACTGATAGATTCCAGCATTTTGCCTTTGATATGGTTGCACTTAATGACTTCATGTCCCCCCTGTTGAATGATGTCCTGACTTTTACCAGCCAGTGGTGGTTGTGTAAACTGGGTGCAAATTGAAGACGAGCACGAATGATAGGATCAATCGATAGAATCAAGAGTTGCATCGTAACGGTTGAATACCGCTTAGAAGGAAAAATGAACTGATCTTTTTACTATGTTGCCAAAACTCCTGACAATGGCACGGTGACAGAGACCAAAAACACATGAAGTAAACACTGTACTGTATAGTATACTGGGTGCACTGTATGGTTCAAGTTTCAATCCTCACACACCCTTAGGCAGGCACACACACGCTCCAAATTCTGATAGCATGTGCACACAGAAACACTATTGGGATTTAATCGGATACTGCATCCTTAAAAACAGAGAATTATTTGTTTCCCTCTGGATTGTGAAATAATTTGTTTTGACAAAATCAATCACCGAAATCCCAAACTGAATCACAAACAATTCTAGGCTGGAGCCCAGTATTGACTTTAGTTGCCTGAGGAAGACTGCTTGGCAGGATTCCTCTCAGTTCCACTCCGTCCAATTCAAATCCTCATCCTCATCTTCATCCTGAACAGTAAAATACATTGAACAGCTCCTCTGCCTCTATTCGGTCCATGCCTTTGATGTGTCTGTTGAGCTTGTCTGTCACAGATCGCCTGTCCTCTTCTCCCCGGGAGGGAATGTTCTCCTAAGGCACTTGGGAGGAACGCAGCCAGCAAAGTTCTCCAGTGGTCTCTCCACTCTCCAGTGGAGAGACCAGCAGTGGACAAAGTACTCAACCCCAGTACTTGAGTCAAAGTATAGACACTCCTGGTCAAATATTACTCAACTAAAAGAGAAAGCTGCTCAGTTAAATTTGTACTTGAGTTAAAGTACTGGAGTACTTGCTTTTAAAAATACGTATACTGTATATTCATAAGCACATGCTTTTAAAAATACGTAAGTATAAAGTACACATTACAAAGCACATTTTCTTTTCAACATCAATGCAATGCTGTATTGACATTTTGAACAAACAATAATTGTGTGCTCACAACATGTTCCATTGCGGTACATTGTGAGCTTGTACATCTGCTATATTCACTATCCAAAACTACCGATACTCAAGTAAAGTACCGATAATCAAATAATTCACTTAAGTACAGTACTGAAGTACTGTATATATGCACTTAATTACTATCCACCACTGCCAGATAGACAGAATGAGAAGATGAGACACAGCAGCAGAGGTATTTCATTGGGGGTCAGAGGTGTTGAAACGGTCTGGGAATGTCCGGTCAGGGTCAAAGCAGCGAAAGCAGATGGACAAGCGGACAGAGCAAACAGCCACCTCTCAGGGCAAAACACCGCTTCCTGCTTCCAGCGCAGGAGATATGGCCAGAGGCAGAGGTTAACACAGCAGGGGTCAAAGGTCAGCACAGGTCACGTGACCCCCTCACCTGCCCTTCTCTTCAGTTCCAGCCAGTGGAACAAACCTGTTCCAACGCCCCGCAGAGGAGGGGGACAGATGCGAAACAGGTCGCAGAAGAACGGAAAGACATTCCCCACGGCAGACCAGCCATGCTGCGACTGCATGTTTTTTCTGTGCACTGGCGCGTGAGTGAGCGTAACTGGGTGAGGATTGTTGGGCCACTAGCCTGTGAATACACGCCATCAGCGGACCAGTGTGTGTTTTTCGGCCCAAGGACCCTTAAGCTGAGAAAGAGATGAAGCAGGGACCCCCCACTGTTTTGTGTAAAACTGTGTTGCAGATTAAACTTTTACATAGATTTCATAGATAGTTCGAAAACACCTCGCAGCGCGCAGCGTTGTGAGCTTGTAGATCTGCAATTTTCGGCTTTAATGTTCCCTGTCACACAAATATTTGGCGGACCCCCTGCAGTAGCTCTGAAGACCCCCTAGGGGTCCCGAACCCCCTGTTAAAGACCCCTGATTTAGAAGATCCATTGAAATAGGGAATGTTAATGTTTATTTTGCATGTAGGGAGCGGAGAGCTTGTCTCCATAGCATAGCGGGACCATCAGTTTAACTATAAGTACTACTAGTTTATATGCATTAGTCCACGGACACCCATTTGATCAAACGTTTGATCTCTGGGACAGCAATCTGCACTGTAATCCTCAGTGTTGAATTAATAATTAATGACAGTGTAAAAATGGAACCATTTTGTTTGAGTTACAGACCCAAAAGGGTCCATTTGGACCCCTGGTGGTCCCCAGATCCTGCTTTGAGAAACCGTGATCTCTACAGTACAAGTGCCACCTCAGTGAGCCGTTTCAATGTAGTACAGCTCCAGCTGAGAAGAGAGAGGGTACATGCATCCCCGCACCTGCTCCAGAGACGTACAGCATAGAGCTGAACATCTGGGGCCCTGTTCACAGCTCAGTGCGAGTCAGGGGTGGAGCTTCTCATCTCAAGCGGGATGGAGGGCTCTCTTGGTGGGCTGAGGTGACCCAGATAAACCTCTCTCCAGTGATACCAGAGAGAGAAGCCATCAGAAGCCACATGCACTGAGTAGGTGCACAGATGATGAAGATATGGGTCAATATGAAAGGACAAAGTGAAAGGTTTGTTCGTTGAAGACAACAATGCGCGCGCGCGTGCGTGTGTGTGTGTGTGTGTGTGTGTGTGTGTGTGTGTGTGTGTGTGTGTGTGTGTGTGTGTGTGTGTGTGTGTGTGTGTGTGTGTGTGTGTGTGTGTGTGTGTGTGTGTGTGTGTGTGTGTGTGTGTGTGTGCGTGCGCAATACTGAATACAATTGCTTCACTCCATAAAGTCCATTCAACAACGTATGCGCGCTTGGTGTGAAACACACATGACTGTCCATCCATCTGTATGTCTTTCCACTTTCCCATCGTCCTTGGGCCAGCTGGAGCTGTGAGCGACCAGGCGTTTGTCAGGTCAGGGCAGGGGGAGATAAAGACATAAATAAACAAGCAGCCCAGCTGTCTTCCAGACTATCAGACCATGGTTGATATCATATTCCTTCTATCCCAACTGCATGGGACACTGTAAGACAGGGGTCTTCAACGTTTTGCAGGCCAAGGACCCCCTAGCTGAGAGAGAGATGAAGCAGGGACCGCCTCTACATTGTATAAAATTGTGTTTCAGATTCAACTTTTTTTTTTACTTGGTCTACTACTTTCTCCTGGTACACCTATACCTCTTTGCCAAAAATAACCAATCTACAAGCTCACAACGCCTTGCAGCGCCTCACAAGTTCTCCTCAGAATAATAAATAAAAAGAATAATAAATAGAAAGAATATGATAAAAAATAATCATATCATACCCTAGGGGTCCCGGACCCCCTGTTGAAGGCCCCTGCTCTAAGAAGTGGTAGACAAAGAGAGAGAAAAACTGGCATAAACTAAAATTCATGTTCACTTCATATATTTTTTTAATATAGTCTCAATGTACGTATATTTTTGCTCTATGATTAATGTGCTTTACACCTCTAAACACCAACGGTCCCGTCTGACACAGCAGGGCTCTGGGGATGTCAAAGGCTTTGGGCCTTTATCATATACTCTGCGTGGCTAGAACTGACAAGCTTATGAAACTTGAGGTTACGATTCTTTCTGTTTTTTATTTTTCTCTCATGTCTCTCTCTGTCAGTTGTTAAATTGATGCTCTGAGAAAGGCATTATGTAGAAATCCAGTGGGGTTTTTTTGTCTTAAGGACTCTTACTGTGCTCAAATCGGTGGTCAACCTACTTTGACACACAGCAAGGAGTCCTGGAAGTAAATATAAATTCTTGGCAGGACTACGAGTTGTCTTTTAGCGTTTAAACTCTGGCTGACACAGAGCTGTTACTGTGGTCTAGAATCTAAAGGTGGGGGGCAATGTCCAAAAGACTCACACGCAAGCCCTCATATGAACACATGAGCAGTTGCAGTTGTGACCTAGAGCAGACCAAGGGTTCCCAAACATTTTGAAGCCAAGGAGCCCCAAATAGCCATAGGTTCTGTCTATTCTCCCCTATTGCAAAATGCCAAGCTTGTAGCTGACCTGCAAGCTATCACAAAGTTGTCACCATGAGACACGCTGTGAGCTTTATATTTATACATATATTCTTATGTTTTATTTATTTTTATTTTCATTTTCTTTCCAATTGGGCTCCCTAGCTCCCCCTGGCGGACCAAACTTTTAAAACCTGTGATCTACAGGTCACAACTGCACACTTACTGTATAAGCAGATTATGTGCTGCTCGTTAAAAGAAGAATAGCTGAACGGAATTAGTTGTGAAATGCAACTACTGCAGACAAGCCAAGCCAAGACAAACACAGGAGTAGAAAGTGGATCATTACATCTACTGTTATGTACAATTATGGCGTTTGAACTCTTGCGCAATATGACAAGCAGCTTTCAATTCGACGATGAAAAGACTTCAACAGCATCTGACCACAGACCACTTTATGTGGCTCACACTACAACGGATGACAAAGATGAATAATTTACTGTGGAATGCATCTGTTGGGGGGCCAAAAAAAGACAGGGACATGAGAGAAAAGAGAGAGAAGAGATGGAGGGGGACAGCTGCTTTGATCATGGAAACGCATGAAAGCGTTTGTCAGAGGTTGCTGTTGTTGTTGTTGTTGGTTTAGGAAGCACAAAGAAACACAACATAAGAACTCAGTTACTGTACCACTCATTATCTTCTCCCCAGTCTACTGTCCTTCAAATCGTCTTCCTTCTATGTGTGATCTCTGTACCTCAGTACAGATGTACAGTCTGCATAGAGTCCTGGTCTGCCCAGATCAGTTCCCACTGATCGGTGAGTAATGGAGCAGGCCAGGCCAGAGGCCATGCAGATCGGGCCTATCTAAGCAGGCTAATGACTATTTAAACGGTAACATCCTGCTGGAAGCCCTGAGACAAGGATTTACAGGAATTAGACATGGCTTTGTTAACTGAACTCAATGAGAGCTGCACAGGGTTTTCATCACGGAGAGCATCATGTCACACGGTTTGTACCTCTCACCATCATAAGCTAACGATTAGCTGTCCTCATGTCTTGTTAAACAAGGCGGAAACATGGAAACAGCATTGTTCGAGGAGTCAATTTAGACATCTCTATTTGGACTGTCTCTATTCCAAGGCTGCAGTTATATTCCATGGCCTACATCCACAAACCACTGGATCTGATCTCCTCGAGGATAATTCCTGTCTTCATTTCATTTCAGACCCTGCAGCAACGATTTTATCTATTCCAGCACACCAATAGAAGCAGAATTGCTTGTCCTGCTGTTTATGTTTGAACACAAGAAAACACAGTGACAAAAACATTTACCTCCCTCTTCAGACATACTTATATCATTTGCTCCTTGCTCTGTAAACAGAGTGTCTGCAGGCCAGGTGGTGGAAGACAGAACAAGACCCTGACTAATAGCTAAAGTATCAAAACCACCGACCCAACAAGTGAGTCCACTGGAAAGGCCATGCGATCCGACTCCCTTCGTGAAGGTGCTGCATCATTTATGGTGGAAATGCATGACAGCCAAATATGTCCTTTGAGTGTGATACATAGTAACCGGTTAGGCAGCGAGCGACGCACCCACGCACGCACGCACGCACGCACGCACACACACACACACACACACACACACACACACACACACACACACACACACACACACACACACACACACACACACACACACACACACACACACACACACACACACACACACACACACACACACACACACACACACACACACAGTACTATTCATGCATAAAACCTTCAAAGGGATAAAAAGTCAGTTCCTAGTGGCAGGAAATGTCCCAAATGATTCCATACCTCTATCTTATGTGTGCTCGTTTCTCCTTACTGCAGGTATAAAGTACAGTGAGAGAATTAACACCCCCCTGGGTGTGGAGTTAACCAGGCTTGACGGGCCTTCAGATCGGGTATCTCTCTCTCTCCATGGGGAGAGAGACCTGCAGGCCAGACAGCAGTAGTGTGACATGGAGATCAAACTGCAGCATGTGGCCCTTACATCCACCTCTACACCACGGGGACAGCACACACATCCGGGGAATGAGCCATGATACAGGGTAAACGTGGACTGGAAGGAACACAAAACATGTTTCATTGTTTTCAGGGTACACGGCATGTCAGCCATTCATGCTGCACATACAGCCAATCTGTAACCGCATACCACCACTGCTTTCCGTAAATTGTCTGCAACTACTTTGAGGTACTCAGTTATTAAAAAATAATGACAGCAATTACTTTGCCTGCTGTTGGAAAATATCCACGGTGAATTTGATCCAGTTCATTGTTACAACATCCACTTTATCCATTTGTTGTGAGGTTACACTGAAAAGTGGGTGAGTGATGGTGATCTGTGACAGAAGGTAGGCAGATGTTTCAAAGAGACCTGGCAGAGCGTCCCCGCATGATGTTTTGGATTTAGTGAAAAAACAGAGATGTGTGTGGAACGAGAGGAAGTCATCGTATCACTTTACCATGAGTTATACAACATACCATCACTACTATGAGTTATAAAGCGTACCATCAATTTACTATGAGTTATAAAACCTAACATCAATTTACTTAGTTATAACACACCACCACTTTACCGTGAACTGTAAAACATACCACTAACAGCATCGTTCCATGATTTTAACAAACGACTAGCTTCACTTCGTGTGACTGCTCTACTTTCACTGTTCCTCTCCTACACACGTCCAGAAAAAGTCAGGACATTATGTACAACAAATGACTAGTGACTTTTAGATGACTTTTAAATGGCCAACAATTTCAAGCTAACAAAAAATGTATGAGCTCTTATTAATTGGTAGCCAAGTGATTAATATTACAGTTATTTTTAGCTACCATAATGGCTCCTCGTGGTTAAGAGTCGTCTTCCTCAGTTGGGAATAAAACCAACAGCCTGTGACATCAGCAGCGCTGGCTGTTGCATCTGGACCAGTGTTAATGCTTGATAAATGTTTATGTATACTGGTTCTGTTCGCGCTTGGTCCTTGTTCTTTGTTCTCTGGTTCTCTCTCTTGCCATTTGATGATCATTATGTTTTCATTCTGTTCTCTTATTTCCTGGTTTCAATGACTGGTGTATTTTCAATCTTGTGCTATTATGTTCACTCGCTCCCTTGCTGCTCTCTCCCTCCCTCTCTCTCTCTCTTGCTCTCTCTCTCTCTTGCTCTCTCTCTCTCTCTCTCTCTCTCTCTCTCTCTCTCTCTGATTGAACACAGTGAACAGCAGCAGGTCGGAGGCACAGCTGCTCAGCACATTGATGGGAGAAAGACAACATCACATTTCTCAGTGACAAACAACCGCACACACTCACAAAACAACTTTCAACTTGATACGTGTCAGTAATAAAGGTGTACACTGAATGTAATCAGAACAGTTGCGTGTCATGTGTCGGCATATGTTCTTGAAGCCAGCAGCACTGCTTTTACAGAAGAAGGGGGGGGGCCCTCTTATGTCTGCAGAAGAGGCCCCGCTGATATGGCAAGAGGCCCCAGCGATAGAGTGAGTGAGTGAGAGGGAGATGGTGTGTGCGTGCGTGCGTGTGTGTGTGCGTGCGTGCGTGCGTGCGACCGTGCGTGTGAGAGATATAAGGGAAAGAGAAATAGAGAGCAAGAGAGCAAAAGAAAGCGGGGGAGAGGAAAAGAAAGGGATGGAGAAAGAGCACATGTGCATTTGTGCATTTGTGCTGCGTGCGTATGTCAATTGCTAGTGTGTAAGAAGAGACCATGTTACAAATGACTGGAAACAAATTATACTGTAAGTACAGTGAATGGCTTGTAATAAGCAGTAATGGGCCATCTGTCGCTGCTAAATCAAGGTGATACATCACTGTCCTCTTGACCCCCCTCCCCACACCCCCACCCTTCTATGCTTTGTAGTTCCTGGAGGCAATATGTCGTCATAGTTACCTCTCTGGTGTTACACCACTGAAGACCAAGGACCCGTAATCAGGGATGGAGGAATGGTTCCCTGTGTGTGTATGAGTGTTTATTGGCACACAGAAGACACACACGTGTGTGCGCACACACACACACACACACACACACACACACACACACACACACACACACACACACACACACACACACACACACACACACACACACACACACACACACACACACACACACACACACACACACACACACACACACACACGGCTGGGTTCAATTCGTTTGCAGTGTAATCAATTCAGGAAGTGACCTTTCTGTAGAATACAAATATTTGCAAACATTTGGCCTTTGGTTGTCATATTCAACCTATTAAGAAATGAGAATGAATCTATCCCAGCCCTGATCAATGCACACACACAAGACACACGTGCATGCACGCACTCACACACAAGCGTGCCCAGCCACTATATAGGCAAGCACCTCACGGTTCTGTTGCTAATCCCAAACATACGCACATACACATATTGGACATGAACTTGCATGAACAGCTGGGCTGGTATTTTATTTTTGATATTTATCTAAACGACTCGACTGGTATTTTATTTTGATATTTATCTTTAAGTCTCCCATAGCCAGAGGAGCTCTGGTCTAAAGAAGAACTGAAATCTAGCACAGCATCACTGAACCATCTGATACGCCAGCCTGCAGGATGCATACCTTCCATTTTACAGGCTGCAATTTAAAGTTTTGACGTTATCTTTCTCTGGGTTCAATATACTGCATATATGAATAAAATCTGTTACTGTATTATATGACAGAAGAAGACATATGGGATAAATCAGGGCAGGAATATATACATGCTTAGAAATATGCTTTAATAAGCCTGGGTCCCCCAGTGACAGACCAAATTATTGTACTGTACATTTGGGTCTCTGGGCTGAAAAGTTTGAGTTTCAGAGTTTTCGGTCAGGGTGGGGGGGCAGGGACCCCAGACTGACCCTTACTCGTACAGGGTGTATCACACCCTTAACACTCATACAGGGTGTATCGCACTATTCACACGGCATCCATCAATACAGATACAGCGGCTGGTCTCTCTGCCAAAGTTCTGTAGCACAGAGGCCAACTTCTCTTCACGCATTTGATTTAAACACTGCTACACCTGTCTTTTAAATGGATTACATTTTTCCTCATCTCTCTAGTGTTCTCCATTTCTCTCTGTTTTAGTCCCCCCCCACCTCTCCGTCTACCCCTCCCTGGTCTCATCTCTTTTGTCATTCTCTCTTTCTGTCTCTCCTTTCATCCATTTATCGGCTCCCTCTCTCTCCTGCTGTTCCTTGCCCCATGCAGTGATTCTGTATATTAAATAACACATAATATACACAATAATCAGATTAATTCATAATCAATATGACCAAAAAATAAATGATTATAACAAATACTGAAAAATATATTCTGTGCACTCCTATTTGGGAAAAATATGCTTTGAGACCACAAATACCACCAGAAAAGGGTTTCCAAAGGCCCAAGGTACTGTGCAGAATATTTTAAAATGTTGAAACTCTGAAGGGAACTGTGTGTGTACGTGCCTGCATGTGCTCGTGCGTGCTCAATTTCTGTCATTCCGCAAGAGAAAGAACACACTGAATGAAGGTCAATACTGTAGATCCATCAGAATAAAGTAATTGACATTATTTCTTCTTTTACAGAACAAATGGATGCATATGACATTGTGGGTTATGGTTTCAACCAAATACCTCAATATCAGTATTGTGATGATATTGTGGGAAGGAATATTTGTTCTTTCACAATGGTTACACAATAACATTCTTGTTCATTATTAATGCCTAAATAATAACAAGTGGGGAAAATAATAGAACCGCTACAACATTCAGTTAAGTTCAGAAAATTACATCACTTTACTGTAATGCAGCCTTTAAAACCAGGAAAAGACAAAACTTACAGTATATGCATATCACGATATTACGATATCCCAAATCCCAGAAGATATCAAGTCTTATATCACAAATCTCAATATAATATCAACATATTACACACTACCAGCCGCATTCTGTTTCATGGTTGTTGTGAAACCTCAATATGTTTGTGAACTTTTGCAATGACTGTGTTTCGCACACACACATATCCTGTAGTCTGATAAAGACAGAAAGAAAGCAAAACACATATGTCCAGCGCAATATGTGGGAATGTGCGTGCCAAGAGAGACGCATGACCTCACTAGCTATGTGCTAGATAAGCTAACCAGCTCAGTGCAACTCGGTCCAAAAACAGGTCACCCACCTGCATGTCTGTCTCTTTCTTTTTCAGCTATGTACAGCTGATTCAGAGCCCAGTATTGCTTGGGCTTTGGCCGATAGTAATCAGTGGATACATTTGATGAAGCGTAGCTAAACATTAGCGTAGCTAAACATTCTCTGAAGCCTTGGCCTCAGTCTGCCCTACAAAAGGCCGTAAATATTGTGTTTTATGAGGCCTGTTGGCCAGTGGAGGGAGTGATTAGACATGGGTCTAATACACGGTGTGTTCTCAGAGTACTGATAAATTGGAGCACACATCAGCTTTAGATTCCAATTGGATTCACAGTTCTGCATTTACAATACGCACACACACGTATGGAAAGCCCTCAGCCATGAACATAAATATCCACACAAGTCCAGTCAGATTTGTTTCATCTCACCAACTGAGAACTGACGGAGTCTGAGAAAACTTTCACAGTGTATCACAGTGATTTCCATCCAATCACACTGTCCATACCAGATATACTGTCTCTCTCTCTCTCTGTCTGACCATTTCTGTCTCTGCATATTCTTTTCGTTACAGTGACATCACGCCCTAGCGCGTGCAAATAGGGTAAGGGAATCGATGTCAAGTGAGTGTGTTATAGGTGCAAACAAGGTGCTCATTGCGTGGATTTTACTGCTTTTTGTGGCTCGGGAGCTTATATTTGGACGTCCTGTCTTTACTTTTCATGATCAGGACCCTGCACTACGATATTTTGCACTAGGACAGTAAAATATATCATTACAATACATCTCACAAACAGTTTTTGCACCGCCAAGACAATGGCGGACTTGGCCATGCCCCCAAATACCCGTATGTGTGTCTCAAAGAATCTGCTCCTGTGTGTTCGCCTCTGTCTCTGTATGTCTCCATCTCTTTACCCCCTGGTGACTCTGTTTGTCTCCCTCTGTGTGAGATCAATTGAATCATCAGGCTGAACTAATTTACCATCCAGACAACAGATGAAGACATTAATTGTGGACAGATCTCTAATTATAACCCCATTTTTTAAGTGTCTTTCATGTCATTATAAGGGCCAGCTGAAAAAAAAGGCGAGCCATTGTCTCAGACCAAGAGGGGTCCGTCTTTCTCTTACTTGCTTGTAAATACAAACCCATCAATATGGTTACCATCATGCATGAAAGAGGAGGCGTTATCCCGTTCTGAATCTCATTACCATGAAGCTCATTTATTTACATTCTACTTTCTTCGCCGCTTCAGCTGGTGAAGTCGATATCAGGAATCGTTTTACATAAAAGGAAGTCGTGCACTCGCTTCACTGTTAGTTCTTCGCGGTTGGTGAGCTGTTACTAACAAGGTTCTAAAACTATGTTGAAATGGAAGAAGTTACAAAGTCAGAAGATACACCAACAAACAACAGCTCTCACCACCCGACTAAACAACAATAATAAACAACAATAAAACAGCCAACTGCTTCTCGAATGCTTGTTTACACAAGCAGGATTTGATTTCCTCTCAAGCATGCAGGGATGTATGCTGTCCAAACGGAGGGTTTTCGCCTAATCCTGTTTCGAGACGGGAGATAATCTGCCCTGTAATCCAGGCACTTCACACCTTCTTGGGAACAGGAGCCGTTCGGAAAGCAAGATGAAAAAATAAGCTCCGCTTTTCTTATCTGGGTTAGGAGGAGAATAGGTTGGACATTCTGAGTACGGCATTCCCAGGCTAATCTCTGTGATCTGGGGCACAAACTGGGATAAGTGCTACCTGTTAGGATCAATAAATCCTCTGGGCTCGGCTCCATGTGTTTATTCTTCAGACAGCCAGTAAGCTCTAATCACAAACACAACCCTGCTCCACACGGGTCAGAACCGCAACCTCACCCTGCCTCACGCCTGACCCCATCCATCACCACAACACAGGGGGAAGAGAGATACGGGGGAGAGAGGGAGAGAAGGGAGAGGCGGGGAGTAAGGGAGAGACATACATGCCACAACACAGGGGGAAAAGAGGGAGATATGGAGAGAGTGGTGAGAGGGAGGGGGAGAGAGAGATGGAGAGAGGGAGGGGGAGAGAGACAGACGTATACATACCACAACACAGAGGGAAGAGAGGGAGATATGGAGACAGAGGGGAGAGGGGAGAGAGAGAAAAGAGAGAGAGAACGGGAGAGAGGGAGACAGAAAGGAAGAGATTGAGAGGAAGAGAGAGAAGATTTAAGATATATAAATGGAGAGGGGGAGAGAGAGGGAGATAGAGAAAGGGGGAGAGAGAAAGTGAGTGTGGGAGAGAGCAATGTACAACATCCACCAACTTCAGAAAACTGAAAACGGAACCACAACAAGCATATGAGTAACACACAGTGTGTGTGTGTGTGTGTGTGTGTGTGTGTGTGTGTGTGTGTGTGTGTGTGTGTGTGTGTGTGTGTGTGTGTGTGTGTGTGTGTGTTGGAGAGTATAATTTGTGTTCAATTACATCAGCGTTCTATAAGGACGTTCTATAGAAGAAAGCCTCCTCCAAGTCTGTGATTTCTTCAGGGATCTCTGCAGCTAAATAAAGTCCCATTGTTTCGGTAAATTCACTAACAACCACAGTGTGGTTTTGTGGTTCTACCAGTACCAAATGACACCTGGAGTACCTTTTGGCAGGAAAACCACACAGACATTCTATATATACTGTATATATAGACATATGGCGCTTTTCCAGTGCATGGTTCTGGCTCAACTTGACTCGACTGTTTTGGTTTTTCCATTGGGCAGAAGCACTTGGTGCGTTTTTGCTATAATATCCATCAGGTTCCAAGCGAGCTGGGGCGATACTAAAAGGTGACAACTGCAGACTAGAGATTGATTTATCAAAGAGAATTGTCACTGTGTCGTGACATACTTTCTATATGCTGCATGGAAGCTCTGCTATACTCTTGAACCTGACATAGTGAATGTGAAATGTACTGTATGCGCGCGCGCGCACGCACGCACGCACGCACGCACGCACGCACACACACACACACACACACACACACACACACACACACACACACACACACACACACACACACACACACACACACACACACACACACACACACACACACACACACACACACACACACACACACACACTGTACTCAGGGGTTCTCACAATATTTTCATGTCAAGGACCCCCAAATTGATATGTAAGTATTTGGCCGTGGATCCACATTTGAAAGGATTTTGTGCCACTTTTGTGTTTTTCTACACTCTTCCATTGTTGTGAGCTTGTAGGGCTCAACGCTTAAGTGTTTAAACTGTTCATAAATTAGCTGGGGACCCCCTGGAACATCCTGAAGGACCCCTGGGGGTCCCCGGAACCCACTTTGAGAACCAGTGATCTATCTACCCCCCCCCCCCCCCCCCTTCAAACATACACCGGTCATTGACACGTGAGATGAGTGTTGTTTGTGGAAAGCATTCCAGCTTGTCACCTCCTACAGTACATTAAAGAGCCCCTCAGCAGGACAAGCTGAGCCCCCCACAGTTTGCATCCAACGGGTCAGGAGAGGGGATCCTATTTGCTTTATCACGTTTGTTTGGGTTTTACAGTCAGTGGCCAGTGGTGGCCCCAAGAGCTGGGCTCTGGGTTTGTTGTTGTACTGTACATGTTTCCTGCCACAATGAAGAGAGCTGTGTGTGTGTGCGTGCGTGCGTGCGTGCGTGCGTGCGTGCGTGCGTGCGTGCGTGCGTGCGTGCGTGCGTGCGTGCGTGCGTGCGTGCGTGCGTGCGTGCGTGCGTGCGTGCGTGCGTGTGTGTGTGTGTGTGCGCTGTAACACAGCCCAATGCTCTGTGGAAAAAACAGGCAAAAATAGGGCAAACATTTATTTGAAAGTTTTTTTTGATCTTTTGAAAAAGATTCAAATTTCTTTTTTAATATTTTGAAGATGTGTTCATAACCATTATTTGTAACCATTTGCTGAGTGTTTTGACCAGTTTTCATCTTTACAGAGCCGCAGGAAGGGTGGTGCGAACGGTGCGGTCGCACCGGGCCCCGCGCTGGGGGGGGCCTCGCAAAAAAACGGGAACATTTTTTTTTTTACATGACACCCAACATGACACCCAACTTAATGTTTTGAGGGCAAAAATAACCGCAAATAACCACCCAAAACTCGGATATATCCGACAGAAACCGCAAAAAAAATCGCGCGCGCGCGGGTACTCCACGCGCGCGCAGCATGCTCGCCAACTCCGCACCGGGCCCCGCATTTCTCCCAGACGGCTCTGCATCTTTAAAACGTCTCCAGAACTATGGGACATATTTTACTGAATAAAACGTTATTTTAATCAGTCTATATGTATTTTAATACAATTTCAGTGGTTGGAGGTGGACTCCCTACTCCTTTTGACCATGGTAGGACACCTACTGGTTGACAATGTCAGTAAAGTTATTTGAATCAAACAGTACACCGGATTGGACCGCCGCCTTTACTGTAGTTCAGATGTCATTGCAATAACCTCTCTCTGTCAGGAGAGGACATACAACTTACACATTGTAATAATAGTAATAATACATCAGATTTATATAGTGCTTTTCAACGTACTCTTAATATATTTACAATCATATGTAACTACATGAACCCTATAGTGTCCCTAAGTCCCTATGTCATAATAGCAAAAATAGTCAATCCACAAGCTCTGCAATTTGGTGTAGCGGGGAAAAAGGAAGGGAGTATAGAACCCTGGGGACCCCTGGACGATGAAGGATAAAGTGGTTAATATTACGTATTTGTTGCATGGGACTCGGGAGTAGACTCCATGCAGCATGGACGGCTCTCCTGTCATGACTGTATTATATATTGAGCTATGTAATATTTATTATTATGTGGTACTTCTGCTGACAAATGACCAGTGAGGATGATTCAGCCCAGAGCAGACGAATGACAGTCTGAGGACCAGTGTGGTACCACCAGGAACTGCGTACACGCGCACGCACGCACGCGCACGCACACGCACACGCACGCACACGCACACACACACACACACACACACACACACACACACACACACACACACACACACACACACACACACACACACACACACACACACACACACACACACACACACACACGACACGGAAGAGCACATGTTTGCACACTTATGCACATGTGCAGACTGCAGACTCATACAGGGGTAGCAGTGACTCAGGAGGCAGAGTTGCCATCTGGGACCAAAACATTTATAATAAAACTATTACTGTGTACAAGAGAAAAACATTCTTGAAACAAAACTATTACAAATAAAACAATGCTGTGGTTGCAACCACAAGGCAACCTATAGGCAACCACACCAACTTTGTGAACAAAAAAACAAATTAAACTATTACTGCATGGGAACAAGAAAAAAAGACTGAACATAAAAATAATAAATTAAACTTATTATGAACTAAACATAAATAACTATTACTGCAAACAAGTAATAAAAAATTAATCGAAATAATAAAACTGTGCCAAAACTAGACTAGAAAAATAATAATCGCCTTGTATTTTACTTTTGGTAATATGCCATTTCCTCTGCGGGGCGACATACTGCATTCTTAGAAAGGAGTGAATAACTGCCAAGTCACCCTGTGACACACTCTACCCAAACAGACAATAAATAAAAACATGCAGGAAAAAATGCTGCGTAAGAAGAACTATACTGACAGGCCATGTAGTTCATTATGAATCACTTCCCCGGGGCTGATTCAGAGGAGACTTTGATTGATTCTATTTACTGGGGAGGTAATCTGTGTATGTGTATGTGTATACATAACATACAGCACTACTAGGCCTATATGAAACAAGCCATACCACTGCTGGCTCAACATATGGAGGTCATACGGTGTCGTGTGTTGAGAGTGAATGAACTGCTTTGAGCAAAGATGCTGAGATCGTCAAGTTTGGGAGTATTAGGAAATGAGAGAGGGGGGGGAGGGAGAGGAAAAGAGATAGATAGAGAGAAACTGCGAGAAAGATAGAGAGACAGAGAGAGAGAGAGAGAGAGAGAGAGAGAGAGAGAGAGAGAGAGAGAGAGAGAGAGAGAGAGAGAGTCAGAGAGAGAAAAATAGATGGAGAAGGAGAGCGAAGGTTCTCCTGTATTAACATATGGAACACATACCTGAGATGAATGAAGGCAGGAGGTGCAGCGATGACAGTCATCCCAACCAGGAGAACAAGGAGAGAGAAGAAAATAAGAAAGCATTAATGAAATGAATTTCAGTGGAGCGTATATAGAGTATAATATTCACATATTATATGTATGTGTGATCATGCATTAATGTGTGCTTGCATACATTACGGTACGGTAACTGATTTTGGTGTCCGTGACGTGTGTGTGTGTGTGTGTGTGTGTGTGTGTGTGTGTGTGTGTGTGTGTGTGTGTGTGTGTGTGTGTGTGTGTGTGTGTGTGTGTGTGTGTGTGTGACCCTGAGCTGGCTACATACCCAGCTGTCAGTCAATGATTCAGCCCTCCAACATACACACGCACGCACACACACACACACACACACACACACACACACACACACACACCACCCACCACAAAGCGGTTAGCGTTTCTTTGAGAGTCACTCCACATTTTCCCAGGGACAGGAATCCCCCCTGCGTGGATGCATGCATCTGTCAAACCTACATATTGCCACTATAAGATGCCACCACAGTTCTACCCTCAGAACCTCGTCCGCCCCCCAGAACACAAACACACTGCCCTGGTGTCCTGTTTCATGACCATCCAGCTCTTGGTGTATTTTAGTGACACACTCCTCAGGGACATTCCGTTGGGAGGAATCCAGACAGCGTAGCCACTAGTCAGGGACACACTGCAATCAATGTTTGTCCATATAAAAAAAAAGTATTCAAAAATAAATAAAAACACACACAATATACAAAATCGCTTTTACTGTGTAACTGGATATACGACCCCCACGCATAGGCGGCATATGGTAAAAAAACTATGTCTGTTCCATTGTGTGCCAAATGGTATTATAATCTGCTTGACAAAACTTGGAACTTCATTCTAAAGAGACTGAAGCCATGGTAGGATCCTTTCCTTAGGAGCTCTGGACACAAGGGGGAGCCTTTTGGCAGCTGCTTGGGTGGGTGGGCTGAATGAATCAAACATGAAGCTGAAGAGCAGTGACATAAGGAAATCATATCATATCCCTTCAATCACGGTGGATTTGGTGAAACTTCCTCCACATCATAAATAGTTCCCAGTAGAAGTCTGGTGGTTTGTAGCAAGCTCCCCTCATGGCATACCAAACCGCTATCCAGGTAATAATCATTGGAACTGGCCAACAGTTTGGAGTATTTTTGCCTCATCTAAAAATCTCACTCATCAGAGTATTACATTAAATGTAATAATCTGATGAGACAATTTTGTATGTAAAGATTTTTACTCCAGTGTGTAGATTTAGATTGAAACTGATAGACAGTATGCACTAATTGTCCTGACTCTGTGACATTATGTTTATTGTCATTGATAGAAACATACTGTCTGCCCTGATCATTTTCTTTCTGTGTTTAATCAGAATATAGCCATTACACGTCAAGATAAACTATCAATTGTGAATGCTTCAACTGGTGCTAAGAAAAGTCATTAACAATTGGTTTGAAGAGAACCTGCCTGGCTAAATCCTTTTTCACATGGGCCTGTTATAGCACCACCAGGTGGACGATTCTACCTGACCTGGCGGAGACCTGTGCTCCGAGGAGCACTTTTTCTAGTTTATATACCGTATATATAAACTATATTATTATTATATTTGTTTACTTGAAAGGGCTACAGCCAAAACTAATTAAGCTAGAGTTGAGAATATCATTACCTAGGTTCGGTTCAAGGCTTTTAATTTCATTCTCTTTCATATATCCATTATAGGCTGTGTAATTTTTTTTTTCTTGCTTGTTATGTTATTGTTATGTTTACTTTGATTATTGGCTGTTTATTGTTGTCTATGTGAGGGATAATGAACAGCGAGGCAGTCATTATTGAGAAATAAACACCCACAGGTTAACTCAGGACAAAATAATAATTTGAACAAAGGGATTTAATTGCTTCTAGTAAAATGTAATAGTCTGCTACATTATGCCAATGAGGTCCATCCAGTGCAACACAACAGGCCTGCAAAACTCTAGTCAAAGTAGACAGTGCTGATCTAATTTGAATCAAGATTATTTTACTGCACTGCCTATTTTTCGCATAAAATGTTTTCACAAACATTCTTTAGTTTAGTGTACTGTTTAGCTGTAGAATTGACTCTTTGTTGCAGATTGATGTGATCCATGTGCTCAGTCTATTGATCAGAAGAACTACGTCCATAGCGATGGTCTGTTATTCATAACAACAGTCTGCTATCAAGAAATAACTAGATCCATTGACCGGTTGTTAAAGCTTGGCAGCTATTAACATAAAACAATGAGCCAATACCCAAGAAACACAGACACTGTAGTTGTCACATTGCACCGATCCATTTGAAACTCTGTCACCACCAGATGAAGCTGGTTCTGCTTCAGTGCGGGTCAGATTTGTGTTCATCACAGCATCAGGCGGCACTTTCTTACATGTGCCAGTATAAAGGCTCAGCCAGGCTCAGTATGTGTTAAGAAAAGTTCACCAAGAGTGTTGGAATTCACCGGGAGAGCAGGGCGACGAGACAATATGGTTTAGTCTTCTACACCTGCAAATAATAACAAAACCCCCATAAACATCACATTACATTTCTTAACACTCTCTGAGAGGATCAGTCAAAACCTCTCTCACGCTGCTTTCAATTTCTCCAACGCAAACACACACACACACACACACACATCTGTCTCCCAAATCTCAGCCTCCTCTGTGGTCCTCAGTATCTGCTCTTATTTCACTCCGACTCATCATCACATCACACTTATTTCGCCCTTCACTCACTCCGCACTCCATCTGAAATGAGTGAAACATCAGCAATGCCAGTCAGTGTTACATCAAAGCATCTTGAGTAGTTCATCAAAGTCAGATTACGATCAGACACTTCATCAAAATCCAGGTCTTTCGAGCCTTTCTTATACAATCCCTAGTCTGGTGAAGAAGAATATTAGCGGACATCTGCACTCCTATAGAAACTTCAAAAAGGTAAAAATGCAGCCTAAAGCCTGGAGCATTCTGCCGTCAATTTGAGCGGACAGGGAGAAAGCATTGAAATACCTCTTGACGGAGTGCAGATATGAGGATGTGGTATTTTCCAGGAAAGATGCTGCTGAACAGCTCAAGACAGCCAGCCAGCAGCACGATACGCAACCAAAAACAACTCATCCAGAAATGCAGACACTAATTATTACTAACAAACAAAACCATATCAGCCATACCTAGATATATTGCCATTAAATAATAGTACACAATGATGACATCTGTACAGCTAAAGGCCCTGACACGCCAAGCTGACTTGTAAAAACTAACAGCGACTTGTGTCCAAAGCACACAAAGGCTGATGGCCAACTTCTGCACCTGTGTGAGAGGAAACAAGTCCATGCTAGGAAGTGGCAGCAGTTTGTATCACAGAGGTGGCCAGCATTTTCCCCCCAGTGGGCCTTACTGACTTCGAAAAGGTGAGCAAAGGGCAACAAATTGGACAATTGAATGGAAACATTTAAAATATATATATATCTATATATACAATTTGAATCCTGCGCCATGTCGGTTGTCCGTATGCGACGCCAGTGTGACGGTGTGACGTAATCTGACATCACGATGACAACGCCAGTGTGACGTAATCTCACGACAGCATGACATCACATGACATCACATCCTACCTATAAATTCTAGGATGCCGTCAGATCGCACCAGTTCGACGGCTTCCATAGTGGGTTTTGGTCATTGGAGAGGTGATGCACGTCACCTCTTTCTGAAGTGGGTACTTTCAAAGCCTGCCGTGGATTTAGGAGAGCACAAAACTCTCTCTCTCACTGTGAGGTGCCTGTAAGGTGGCACTGCAAAGTGAACGACGCGTCACGCTAGACGTTCGGGCCGCTACGCGGCCCGAACGTCTAGCGTGACGCGTCGTTTTTTGGGGGCTTTTTGGGGGCTTTTTGGCCTTCATTTATAGTTTTCAGTAGAGACAGACAGGAAACAGGGAGAGGGAGATGCATGGGAGAGACATGCAGCAAAGATCGTCTGGAACGGGATTCGAACCCGCAATGCGCTGTCAGGCTACATTGGAGCCTAAGTGCCCGCACCGCTACACCAGCCGTCCGGGCCAATGGAAACTTCATTAACCATTTCCATTAACATACTGCTGCATTTTCTTTTTGCTTTTTTTTTGGCTTGATTACAAAAGTCCACAGGCCGGTTCAGGCCCTAGGGCCGTATGTTGCCCATGTGTGCAGTGTATCAGCTAAACAGCCAGACAGAGAGCTCCCCCTCACAGACAACCTCCACCGCCAATTCAACATGCTATGTCGAGTGAATGGCCACCGCTAATGGCTGATTAGCACCAACGGCAGGGGACACACCAAAAACTAAGAGCGATTGTCAGCCACAGACGGTCATGGTTGGTATGTCAGGGCCTTTACATGTAGCTTTAGCATGGCTGGCAGACCACGTGATAATGATGTACATGCACGGATCAGAGGTGAAGACAGAATGCAGTCTGTCATCTTTGCGATGGACTGACAGAGGCTCCAACTCTGTCAGTTATTTATCCATCCGTTTATGAATCGTCTGTTGAATCAATTAGATTTCATAGTGCAGAATCCCATGAAAGTCCTAAATCTCGTTATCTCCGTCTGCCTGAAATTATTTGTGTTTAAGTCTTCCATTCATTGTGGTTGCATACTTTCACTGAGCTGTATTTCCTCTGGCCTTTCTGCCGTCTGGAGACTCGTACACACACACACACACACACACACACACACACACACACACACACACACACACACACACACACACACACACACACACACACACACACACACACACACACACACACACACACACACACACACACACACACACACACACACTAAATCAACCACTGTCTCCAGGGACAGGACGAGCGAGAGTCGTAAAGCTGAGGGAATAAATGACCTTGGCTTTCATGCAGGCTCTATTCATACTGGTTAGCACAGAAGCGAGCGTCAGACTGCTGCTGAGCACAAGAAATGTCTCTGCTGAGAAGAAACAGAATCTCTCTCTCCCTCTCCGTCTTTCCCACTTTCTACAATTGATCCCTGTCTCATTCTTCCATTCTGGAAACCACACTGCACCATGTTACCTCAAGGAAAGTACAATGAGAGAGGTGGATGGACAGAGAACAGGAGGGATGTTGTAACATGAAGACGTAGACATAGTGGCTGACGTGCAGAGAGACCCAGGACCAGCACAGACACGATGGGCTCTTTAAAAGCATGAATATGTACGCATACGTGAAATGTACACCTGCAATCATCTGTGAACATACACCCAACATATCACTCCAGACCATTAAGCTCAATTTGTACTCCATCTCAAAGACGGCTCGCCGAGAAGAACAGATCTCCAAGCGGAACAGAGGAAGGCTCCTCTCTCCTTGCTGTCCAGGGCATGCTGTTCTCATTATAGTTGGTTTATGGAGAGACTCTGGAGTCCCTTGCTACACACACACACACACACACACACACACACACACACACACACACACACACACACACACACACACACACACACACACACACACACACACACACACACACACACACACACACACACACACACACACACACACACAGTCTCCATCTGTCAGGGCTGTAACTGAAGATGCCCGTTCCTCGGCGGGTTCTCCTATGTTTAGACATGCACCTCCATCTAGCCAGAGGGGGAAATCCAAATTGTTATGTTCTAAAATGATTTATACAACATTGCTTTTTGCTGAAGCTGGATAAATCACATTGCGGTATATGGATGGTAATTCTATGTGTAATGTATAGGTTTCAAAGGAGGCATATCCGTTACAGGAGACCCCAGCGTTATGATGTTCCTGTGGTGACTGGTCTCTGTCCACTGGAGATCAAAGATCATTAGCCCTCAAAAAGAAAATAAGGACTTCTGTGTATATCTTCTCTCAAGCTCTGGTATTTGTTCATATGTGATCATTTTAGACAGGAAATTGTGTTACTTCTATAGTCTGGTTGTGGCTTAGACCATCGTTAAAGCTACAATCTGTACGTTTTATGTCTATTGTCTCCATTTCCCGTCGAAGAGCGGTAATTGCAACAATGTCTGAGCTACAGTAAGGATGGCAACGCATTCAGTGTCCAATCCCTTGTGCTGTCTGCTTCAAATAACTTGACATTGTCAACCAGCGGGTGTCCTACACAGCACCAGGGTCTCAGTAATGTCCGGGAGACCATCTCTAAAGACTGCAGATGTAGTTATATTGTATTAACATATTCTACCATTCAAATTGGTTAAAATATAATTTTATTCATTAAAATAAGCTCCAGATTAAAGCTTTAAAAGTGGTGTAGAAGACATTTTCTGGGTAGAAGTGTCATAAGAATGTCTTTATAGCATTCTTTTTATCAGCATGCCTCTTTTCTCCATCTCCTTTTCATTCATTCCTCTTTTCCATTTGTTCCTTTCCTTATTCCAAATCCCTACCACCTTCCTAACTTCCCTCCTTCCTCATTTCCTTATTAGACAACCTCCATTGTTCTTTAACTCAATCATGCAAAATCACACCACCAGGCCCTGACCTATGGCCGTATCCATTGTAAGTCAAACATCATCATTGGAGCATCTATCTGCACAAAATCATGTCCACTGACTCCCTATGGAGTGAACCAACATAGTAGTGAATTCCTGCTCTACTCTCTCTCCATCTCTCTCTCTCTATGTGTGTGTGTTCCACACACACACACACACACACACACACACACACACACACACACACACACACACACACACACACACACACACACACACACACACACACACAGTCACCGACCGCGCGCGCGCGTGCGTGCGTGCGTGTGTGTGTGTGTGTGTGGAACAATAGGAGCTGAGATAAGCCCCCCAGAGATCCTTATCACCTCTTCCCTCTCCCCAGAGGGTTAAAACAACATGGATCAACATGTGGTCTATTCCGCTGGCCGCTTTTGTTCTGGAACATTCAGGCTCTCTCCACAACGGGGGGTCTAATAATGCCGAACAGACCAGACTTGATGCCATTGGCTCATTGATTGCATCTCTGGGCCGGCCAATCAAGAGCCTGAGAAGATCAGCTCTCCGCCAATGGGATCAGACAGCCATGTCATGCAATGTCTGCGATCTATTAAAATACAAATTTGACGAATAAATCACTATCGCCCTTCCTGTTCGCTTCAAGCTTCATACGAACGCGATAAACTGCAGCACAGAGAGAGAGAGGACAGGAGAGATGACTGAAGTGTGGGAGAAAAGACTAGAAATTAATCAATGGGAAAATGGATGAATGAATCAATGAATGAACTAGAAAATGTGCTCCTCGGAGCACAGGTCTCCGCCAGTACTGTTCCTGATTAATCCTGTCTTACCTATTTATATTACATATTGTCACGTGTCACTTGACCAATGTTAGCTTGGCTGATGGAAGCTCACTTCAAAAAATATAAATGATTTTTTGAAGTGACACCTATTTATAGGTTTTTATTTCGTCATGCGTCTCGCTAGCCAATTAAAAGCATTGGTGACAACATATTGTCACGTGTCACGTGAAGCTTGACCAATGTTAGCTTGGCTGAGACGGACGGACACACGGAAGGACAAGAACGAAAACATACTCTCCACCTCTGGCGGAGACAATGACTGAACTAGAGACCATCTTACGATGGGATAACAACAGCTGTGATCTCCAAGTGGTGTCTGGGGTGTATGGTGCAATGGAACACATGACATTAGTACGTTTGGTGAAACAGGTGAACTGTGTCAGATTTATTCAATATGCGTTTAACCTATGTGAGTATAGAGTAGAAATACAATATACAGTATGTTTTTTGTGCTAGTATCATAGAATATCCATGCGTTCACCATGAGAGGGATGATACCTTGGTTTGATTAAAAAAAATCACACCCTGTGTGAAGGTAGCGGCGCCTTTGATACATTATGTCATCGATATGTGTTTATAATGTGTTTATAGCCATGTGTCACGTGAAGCTTGACCAATCACTTTGTTGACGGGTCTGACCAATCACTTTGTTGACGGGTCTGACCAATCAGAGCGTTGACGTGTCTGACCAATCAGAACCTCGACGGGCCTGACCAATCAGAACGTTGACGGACCTGACCAATCAGAACCTTGGCGGGCCTGACCAATCAGAACGTTGACAGACCTGACCAATCAGAACGTTGACGGAAAAGCCAGGTATAGAGCAGGACCGCTCTATACTATGTATAGAGCGGCGCCAGCACCGCTAAAAAGAGCTTAGGCTATGGGTGAAGCGTGAGGAATATTCAGGTTGCTTAGGACAAGATTTTAGGAAAATGTGGACACGGCTGACAAAAGCGCCAAATTTTTTCGATATTCTCTCCATCACCATAAGTTTCATTTTGGACGGGGAGCCACGTCATCAAGATGGCAGAAGGCAGCCATCTTGGATTTCAAAGATGGCCACCATGGGAATATCAACAAGTGACTATTTCTGCCATGATTTGGACATTTTGGTTCATTCTGGCAATATATCTGGTACGAGCGGTGCGTCATAATCACCCGTTGCTGAGCTTCGTGAGACGTTTTAAACCACATCGTGTTGTACCGCAAACTTAACTTAAATTGTCATTTACTTGACTAATTAGTAAATGATAAACACACAAAATGAGAAACACATGGCGTGGCTTCGATGTGGATCTCTGCCGTCATGGTGATGATGTCATATTGATGACATCACTCTTGCCCAATTATGGAGGGGGCGGCATCCTGCACACATCGGTGTTGCTAGGCATGCATGGCAACCGAATATGTTGTGAGTGAGGTCAGACCAAAGCTCTGCTCAGATATATTAGGTGTGAAGTTACTTTAGACTTCCACTTCTAGACCAGAAGATGGTGTGTCCACACGTGTTGTGAGAGAAAGGTATACAGAACTTTGGTAGACAAAGAATACAGGGAGATAGAGAGGGCACATTTTCCAGCCTCAACAGAACCTACAACTCTGTTCCCATCACAGTCCATGTACAGCAGCAGCGCTGACCATGAACAGCCACTCCTGGGAGGAGTGTGGTCCCAATCCTCCCAGACTAAGCTCTCCTGTTCTGAGTGTACCTTCACGTCTCAGCCGAGCCACGACGACCTCAACCGCCAAACGCTGAGGCATGGACATATCTGCTCAGAGGCCCGTCCGCATATAGTCATTTCTGTAACCAGCCAGAAACAAGGAGACACAGACCCACCAAAATCTCAAAGTCATCAACGGTTTACCGAGGTTTTAACTCAACCAGGAGATGTAAAAAAAAATCAGACGATTTACAAAGGAAAGAAAGCTCACATATGTAAACAGTGTCACAAAAGTTTCAGTGGGTCAGGTAGTCTGAACAGACACCAGCGTGTCCACACTGGAGAGAAACCTTTCTACTGTAAACAGTGTGACAAGAGTTTCAGTGAGTTAGGTAGTCTTAAGAAACACCAGCGTATTCACACTGGAGAGAAACCTTTCCACTGTAAACAGTGTAACAAGAGTTTCAATCAGATAGGTCTCCTGAAGACACACCAGCGTGTCCACACGGGAGAAAAGCCTTTCCATTGTAAACAATGTGACAAGAGTTTCAGTGTCTTACATAGTCTTAAGACACACCAGCGTGTCCACACGGGAGAAAAGCCTTTCCACTGTAAACAGTGTGACAAGAGTTTCAGTGTCTTAGATAGTCTTAAGAAACACCAGCGTGTCCACACGGGAGAAAAGCCTTTCCACTGTAAACAGTGTGACAAGAGTTTCAGTGTCTTAAATAATCTTAAGACACACCAGCGTATTCACACGGGAGAAAAACCTTTCCACTGTAAACTATGTGACAAGAGTTTCAGTGAGTTAGGTAGTCTGAGGACACACCAGCGTATTCACACTGGAGAGAAACCTTTCCACTGTAAACAGTGTAACAAGAGTTTCAATCAGATAAGTCACCTGAAGACACACCAGCGTGTCCACACTGGAGAAAAACCTTTCCACTGTAAACAGTGTGACAAGAGTTTCAGTGAGTTAGGTAGTCTGAGGATACACCAGCGTATCCACACTGGAGAAAAACCTTTCTACTGTAAACTATGTGACAAGAGTTTCAGTGTCTTAGATAGTCTGAAGAGACACCTGCGTGTGCATACTGAAACAAAACGGCAAAAGTTTCAGTAGGTCAGATAGTCTTAAGACACACCGGCATTTGTGAAACATGTATGATGATGATCCATAATAATCTCACAGAGCATTCCCATCCACGCTGGAGGATAATATAACCAAATCAGGCTGTTACTGCATGCTTACAGAGAGAGAGGATCAATATCCGGTGGGAGGTTACCATAATGCTTCATTTATGCATGTACCACATGCTGCAGAAATACAAGGTTATCCAGTTTTAAAGGTGTCCTACCACTAACAAAGATGAAAATTATGTAAATATGCATTGCTAGAATGAACATATTTATTTGATCTTGATACAAACAAAAATCAAGTGGTATTCTCTTTTTTTTTTTTTTTATATATATATATGTTTTTTTTTTTTATCCCACGATTGTGTAACCCTTTTATCTAAGTGATCCTGGGCGCTACACTCTCCTGAGGGGTGAGGGTACCTACCCTAGGAGACACGAGGAGAACATGCAAACTCCACAAAGTGGTATTCTCAATAGCTTAAATGCATTCCTTGACACCAAGATTAACCTTCTAAATGACTTGGAAGCCGAGATATTGGCACTTATAGCTATTACATGGTGGCCATATTTGAAATCCAAGATGGCCGCATTCCGCCATCTTGATGATGTGGCTCCTACCAAATATTCAGGTTATGGTATAAGTTATGGTTTATGGGGAGCATGTGGAAAGAATCTGGTGCTTTGTTTTCTTCGCTGTGTCCACATCTGGACCTAAGCGACCTGACTAATTGCCAGAATGAACCAAATGTTCAAATATTGGCAGAAATAGTCACTTGCTGATATTCTCAATTGCTTTATCAAATTCCTTGACCCCAAAAATAAAGATTGAACTTCTAAGTGGCTTGGAAGCCGAGATATTGGCACTCATAGATATTACATGGTGGCCATCTTTGAAATCCAAGATGGCCGCCTTCTGCCATCTTGATGACGTGGCTCCCCGTCCAAAATGAAACTTATGGTGATGGAGAGCATGTAGAAAAAAACTGGCGCTTTTGTCAGCCCTGTCCACATTTTTTTGCTAACAGCCTTGACTAGAAGACTAATGTCTGACAGCGCCGATACAGCACAGGTTTACTGATCACCCAATTTTTATTCATTTATAACAGACACTAGCCAGTGTCTGTCAAACCCTAGTTCCTGGGCCCTTGATTGGACAATGGCTATCTTTTAACTCAGCATTGATTATAATCTGAAAGATACACCTGTAAGGTTTTTTGACTGCATCATGCACGGTTGTGGCGCTACCGCACCAATAAAATCAGTCCACAGACATATAGACACCTCACAAGGGTAAAACAAAACGGTTGGTAATGACTATAATAAATTAATGAATAAATGGATGCATGAATGAAATAAAAGATGCATGCCAAATGATACGTGCCAAAAGATACCAACAACTGGCTATTGCAAACCATGATGGTTTTATTATCCTGCAATGTTCTGGTTCAGGTCTGGAAATAGCGATGCAGTGCAGGCTGGTTTTGTGTTGAGTGGGCTGGGATGATGATGATGATGATGATGAGGAGGAGGATACCTCCAGGGCTCACTGAGCTGGTCCTCCATGAAACAGAGACGCACATGTGAACTGCAGATCTTCCTTTGAATAATGCCCCCCCCCCATTGACCCCTTTTTCTCTCTTTCATTTGTGTATTTGATTTCTTGTTTCGTCCGCCTCTCCCTTTCACTCACTCTCTCTTTCTCTCTGTCTGTCTCTGTCTCTCTCTCTCTCTCTCTCTCTCTCTCATAATTTTGCTCCATGGAGGCGGGAGGCAGCAACGTGGGTTGCCATGTGCTCCGAGCTGTGGCTCAGCTGTCACTGTTATGACAGAGTGACGGGCCAGGTCACACATCTGGCAACCCCTGGCAGGGAAGGTCCCTACCCACCCGGCCTCATCTACAAGCGTCTTTTATGGAGCGCACTGGAGTGAGATCTTTCGCCGGCTTTTTTACACCTCCTGAAAAAACAAAATCGATATGGAACCAAAACATGGAGGGGAGGTCTGCCTTTCATCTCGGAGCCGAGTGCAGCGGACACATGCTGTCGCTACA
>NC_139955.1:17686321-17696321 GCF_963454915.1 Gymnoscopelus microlampas | reverse complement strand
TACACGACCAGATGGACTTAAGCACCTCTGGTCAGCTGCACAAGACAGAAACATGAGGCCCTTAGACATGGAGCCGTGAGCCAGTTCCACGGGGATCTCTGTTCTGGAAGAGCTACAGTCAGTGTGTAGAGAGGATTAGCACACGGAAGAGAAGGGCAGATCTGCTTGCAGGTTGTATTTCACAATGATGCATTGGCCATGATTCGTATCTGTAAAACATACAAATCAAATGATGGAAATCCCAGCTAAAACCATGCAGCAAAGGAGATGAGATTAGAGAGATTACAGAGGAAAGAGGAGGAGGTGGAGGAGAAGAATAATATGAGAAAGGGCAAAAAGTGACAGTTCAAGAAATGTTGATGTAAAGAAGTGGGTGAGGAAAGGTAAATGGAGAGAAGAAAAGATAAGGACTTTGGTCTCCCCATACGTCATCATGGGTATGCAGATCTCACGCCTAAAAAGTGTTTTAAGTTCTGGGAGCTGATGGTAGGTCCCCGCTTTCTCGGCTGACACAGACAATAAGCTACTCCGGCCTCTTTTTTTTTACACACACACACACACACACACACACACACACACACACACACACACACACACACACACACACACACACACACACACACACACACACACACACACACACACACACACACACACACACACACACACACACACACACACACACACACGGGGGGGGGGGGGGGGGGGGGGGGGACCGACATGCAAGTTCAGGCATCACAGAGAAGGAAAGAAATGGTATCGTAACATCTCTACTTCCACCTGCCTCTGGAAGCAGCATGACATTGGATTACCACCAAAGTCTATCTCATCCCCTCATCTAATCTGAACACACAACAGACGTGCCCCCCATTATCCCCTCACACCAACACACCAACAACATGGAGCTGAGCCCCACCACACTCCCCCCTTATGGAAGCAAGTGGTACATTTCATCCCCTGTGTGGGTAAGAGAAGGAATAAACCACAAAGCAAAACAAGAGTGAGAGATGCCTCTCTGAAAACAGGAACCATGTGCTGTTTGTTAAGGAGAGCCAACATTAAAGGGAATATGGAAGTGGTCATGGGAAAGACTATGGGTTTTCATGTGTGCCGTCTGTCTATTTCACCAGTGTTTAACCACCACCAGGCCCACATCTCTAGATCAGTGTCAAACACACACACACACACACAGGAATCAGTAGGTCCTTTTGTTCCGCTCTGGACATTAAACGTGATTGATTACCCGGGAATTAGCCGATGGGTGGCGATAGCCTAAAGGCTAGCTAGGGTTCTTGTGGCAAGAAGGTCGCTGATCCCTGGATCGGCCGGAAAGACGTGGGGATGTAACCTACAAAGTGAATGAAACGCATTCTCCCCACAAAACTGAACAGCTACCATGATGGAAGTACCCTTGAGCAAGGAGCTTCTTATTTATAATTGCTCCAGTGGAAATGGACAACAGATCAGCCCTCTGTGTTGGTACACCAGCTGTGAAAAAAAAAAGTTCTAAGAGAACCATTATTTTCCCCACAATTCTGCAGTGATGTTGTCATGAAAATGTGGAAACTCTTTTAAGTGTGGTTTGCGTGGGAAATGACGAGGATGAGCCCACAATGTTTTACGAACGAAGATCACCTGGGCGTAGTTGCTCATCTGTAGCGCAGAGCTTGGTGCTCCTCCAGGAAAACATCCATTTCTCTTCACAACATAAGTCAGCCTGGAAAACACCCACGATCCATTTCTTAAATCTAACAAGCGTCAAGCCATACTTTGACAAAACGAATGTGTGATTTACAGGACTGCACCATGCACAGTAAAATGCTCAGTTTTCATTCAACACAGAAGAGAGTACAAATGGAACCAAATCCATTTGTACTCTCTTCTGAGTTAAACGAACACTAAGAATTTTTACTGCGTGGCCAGCCGGCGGAGCGCGTAGGAACTTAAATATGTAGGCTCGGGAAAGACTGTATAATACAGGGCTGCCACTAAAAACACAGCAGACACAAACATTTATAACATCCCATGTGTTTAAATTAGGACGAACAGAATCTGTACACAGTTTGAAAGACTCGCTCCCATCCCTGCGCTGTTCCCACGGCAACCGGGTAACCTAGGGAAACCACAGAGGAAGTAGGCTTTGCCAAGGATTTCTCCGGTCCAATCGGAGCACTCATTTTAATGAGCTCAGTGACATTGGATACTGTGATTGGGTCAAATGGAGGGCCTGTGGTGAGGCTAGGCTAGGTTAAAGGCTCTGCGATCAATCATGGTGTTTGTCCCGATCAGCACTGACTGTGGCCTGATGTGATAAACTACTACAGTAATCCCTGACCTTTGACCTGCCCAGATATACATCCATTACTACACACTTTCTCCTACAGGGCCTGACGACCTCCCTATCCCTATTGCAATAGGCTGCGGTGGAAGAAGTACTCCGATTTTTTACTTAAGTAAAAGTCCTGTATTCAAGTAAAAGTACAGAAGTATTGACATCAAAATATACTATAAGTACCAAAAGTAAAAGTACTCATTATGCAGAATGTTCCATAAAAAGATATTTACACATCTACAAAGACCAGCAAAATTGGTTAATGTGGTTATGGTTATGTTTTGTAATGGAAATCTAAATTTACAAAGTAACTTTGTATCAAATTATTCAATTCATTGTAGTGGAGTAGCAGAATAAAGTATGAAAATACTTAAATGCTCAAGGAAAAGGAAATCAAAATGTAATTTAATCACAGTACTTCACAGTACCTAACCTTTGACCTACACAGATATACATCCAGTACACACATTCTCCTACAGGGCCTGACGATCACTCCCTATAGTAATACCTGTGACACTATTTGTCTACAGTTTGATTTATTGGACTGACGGAAAGATGGAGCCAGACGGATAAAGATGTACTGAATTTAAGTAGGATGTACCACTCAGGATGAAGTAAGGGATAAGATAGTGTGCATGCGTGCGTGCGTGCGTGCCAGCGTGTTTTATACTTCGTCATATGACAGTGTTGCACAAACGTAGTATCGATAGCTGATAAACAAGCATACAACGTGTTGTGAGGATGTTTTGAAGATTTGCAATGATATACGCAAAATAGGGATGTCAGGTTGAAAGTGGTTAAGTCCATTTGGTTAAGTCCACAAGTCTATTTCCTGAAATGTAGAGGTTTGAATATGCAAGGTTTGCGGCCGACAATATTCAGTAAATGACAGTCAACTCCAGCAGACATTCTGATGTAACTTTATATCTCCACATAGACTTCCAGAGCTGCATTATAGCAGTAAAAGTCACCGGGCCATATGCCCTCAACACGTACGGGCCCCTGCGTTTCACGGGCCCCTGTGTTTCAAAGGCTGCTTGAGAAAAGCCAGAGCCACTCTCCAGCCCCAACACCAAATTAACACCCAATGTGTTTTCACTTTGTGCAGTGCCACTGAATGACAGGGCAAGGCAAGCCGGCCGCCTGTACTTTCTTCTAAATTACATGTAGACATGTAGAAATGCATCGATATGAAGAAAAAGAAGAGAAAAAAGAAAACGGAGGGTCTCGGATCAGGCAGGGGAAATGCTGAGCATCTGGAATTTTGTTTTTGAAAGAATGACGAAAATGATCAGAAGTGGCCTTGACACATGAGGTTCTAATAACGGCATAGGACATGATACCACCTCTCATTAACAGACTTACAAACCAAACGCTGGCAGCTCTGTCGCAGGTACAACCTCACTCTATAACAGACTGTATCTCCCACAGACAAAACATGCCTATTTGATACAATAACCACAATTGGATATTATCAGAAACAACCAACGTCCTGACTTTGAAAGTCAGCCAGTCTTTGGAAGGTGAGCCCTTGGTAACAAGAACGTGGTTGGATGGTGTCAGGCTGGCGCTGTAGATGTGGGGAGAAAGAAAGGAGTACTGGTTTGCTGGAATGCTTCTGGTGGAAGGTGACAACAGCTTGTCAAGGTCATGAGACCACTAACCAGCTAACTGAATCAAAATGGTACCCCTCTACGAGCACACAGGCCCTACATTTCGTCAACCTATAGCTTTGTGACTAACTGAAAACATGGCCGCCGACACGTACCCTGTTCCCACTGTAAATTCACGACCCTATCGCTGTATCACATCTACAAAGCAGTGGATTAATGCACGATAGCATCTCGCAACATGTCAGCACATTTGGACTCTATAATGATTCTCATGCTATGTCAAGTGCATGGGAACTGTCTGCAGGTCCTTCACTGTGATAAGAGAACATCAAATGAAAGTAAGTGAATTAGGGATCGGAACAATCTCTACCAGGACGAGGAGTTTGCCCCCAAGTAAAGTCAAGTCCTGAATGTGACCTGGCCTCCCGTCCCTCTGCCATCTTCATGCAAAAAGCCCTTATCTCTAATGTTCATTTAGAGCTTCCTGCCAAACAGGAAATGCTCGTCTGGAGTGAGATTTGAATTTTATTAGGCAGACGAGCCAGGACAGGAGGTAATTAGACTATCACGCAGAGTTGGAATCAGTGTGTGTGTGTGTGTGTGTGTGTGTGTGTGTGTGTGTGTGTGTGTGTGTGTGTGTGTGTGTGTGTGTGTGTGTGTGTGTGTGTGTGTGTGTGTGAGAGAGACACTGAGAGGGAGAGAGAGGAGAGAGACAGACAAAACCACAGCGAGAGAGAGAGAGAGAGTCAAACTGAATGGAGAAGTACGTCAATTGCAGAGAGAGGTAGTCAGGGGCATCATTTGGGGCCCAGGGGGTGTGGCAACTGCCACTCCCTAGCATTTACATTTAACCTCAGATTCAGTTTTCTATGCATATTTTCTCCACCTCTGGACAATACGTCACGACTGTTCGCTATTTTTAAAATAGGCCATAAGTCATTACCTTTTTGTCACCCTCTAATTCTTTCGGAAATGACGCCTCTGGAGGTACTAGTCACACTGCTGATGAGCTAACTAGGAGACCATGAAAACAGTTATGCTGCTTCCTGAGTCTAACTCAACTCAGATTTTATCTCTTTGATAATAACACTTTTATAATGCATTTAAAAAGCTCATTATTTCCAGCTAACCGCGGCGTTGGTGTGGGTTCCTACAGGAGGCAGTTACACAGAGCTCCCACTGAGACAGTGGGGACATGTTTCTGTGTGGTTGGCCCCGGGGCCGACAGCTCACAAGACCCCAGCTAGGGGTCAGCTCAGAACACTACTCACAGTTGGCCCCATGGCCCCTACGCACGCACGCACGCACGCACGCACGCACGCACGCACGCACGCACGCACGCACGCACGCGCGCACGCACGCACGCACACACGCGCGCACGCACACACACACACACACACACACACACACACACACACACACACACACACTATGTCTTGTCTCTCTTACCTGCAGTCTCTCTTCCTGTTACACATGGACACTATTATCTCTCTCAGCCTTCTCAGGCCTATTTCAAAAACTTCTGATTTTTATTTTGGCACATTTTGCAAACATTTGCATGTTTGCAAAGAAAAACAAAAAACATGCACATGTTTGCATGTTTTTGCAAGTGCTTGCACCTATAATGACATGACAAAATTATGGATGCCAGGTTGAAAATGGTTAATTCCCTTCCATCTCTCAGGCACACTCACAGAGAAATACCTGAATAAGTAACACACATGCACACGCACTCCCACACACACACACACACACACACGCGCACACACGCACACACACACACACACACACACACACACACACACACACACACACACACACACACACACAGCCTAATTAGTCTCACCTGCTGTGCCTTCCAGACCATAATTAAGTCCACATTAGGAGAAGCTTACACCATAACAGAGACAGGGTGAGTTTCATTGTAAATATACATTAACACCTGATATGCCCGTTCTAACCCCTGAAAGATTAATGGAGAGAGTGTCAGACGCTGGTAAAAGGACTTCAGAAAACAAACTTCTTAATTGCTATGGCGGACAGACCATCCACTTCCATTATTTTGATTCACACGCACGTGCGCACACACACACACACACACACACACACACACACACACACACACACACACACACACACACACACACACACACACACACACACACACACACACACACACACACACACACACACACACACACACACACAGGTATTACAACGCAGTGCATGTGCGGATTTATGAGTGCATGTGTTCCCGTGCCTATATACTCTTCATCGTCTCCTCTTCCTCCTCCTCCTGACCATCTGGGTTGTGGTACCTCCTCAACGAGGTTAACCCAGGCTCTCTTCATCTTGCTCACACATGACCTCTGACATGCCCTTTGACCCCCCTCAAGCCCCCTCTGGAGGTTGTTCACTAGTAGACGTGGACCGCTCGGGCCCCGCTCTGTTACTTATCAGCCGCCAGGAAATCTCAGCTTATTCTAACCCCGGCACCTGGCCTGGACTGGCTCTGGCTCTGGCTCTGGCCTGAGGTGGAGGATGAAGATGGGATGAAGGTGCAGAGGTGGAAAGTAACTAAATACATTTACTTAAGTACTGTACTTAGGTACAATTTTGAGGTATTTGTACTTTACTTGAGCATTTCCAATTTCCAATACTTTTACTTCTGGTCCACTACATCTCAGAGGCAAATATTGTGCTTTTACTCCGCTGCAATTATTTGAAAACTTAAGTGACTAGTTACTTTTCAGATATACATTTTTATATTATAAAACATACATTAACCACTTTAGTCTTGTTTTATACCTAGGCTATTTGAAAATAGACAATCTACAAGCTCACACCTTTACTTTTGGTGCCTTACGTACATTTTGATGCCAATACTTTTGCACTTTTACTCAAGTACATTTTTAATTCCGGACTTTTACTTGTAACTGAGTACTTCTACATAATATTGCAGTATTGGTACTTTTACTTAAGTAAAGCAATTGAGTACTTTTTCCACCACTGTGAAGGTGGAAGAGGGGAGAGGTACTATAGATATCAAAGTCATCGTCTTTTCACAATGGGGGGGTGAGTCCGAACGCAGTGTCAGGGTGTCTGCAGGTTTCAGGAAGTTAAATTTGAGATATTTTAAAGAAATGTTTATTGCCACCGCTATCAATTTAAGGCCAAAGTGCAACGAAAATAAACATGAAAAGTGTTAAGATACACTCTTCTCAAAGAGTCATTTTGTCGGATGAGTACTACTGCAGAATCGTTTAGGTTGCCTTTAACGTTGCCTGGTAATGCAGAAGCACCCACACAGTCATGCCACTTACCCTTAAAAGGATTCTTGAGCATTAAAAAAACATGTGTTTTCTATCATATTTGGTTTTCTTTCAGTTTATAACTTGGCAAAACTCAGTCGCACTGTATAGTCAGAGTGGGAATACATCACATAAAAATGTAAAATGAATCTAATACAACTGAATAACATAGTTTAAAGCCTTTTAAACATGTTAATTATGTGGAACTAGAACGGGCACCGCCTACTCTGGAACAAGATCAAGTCGTGATCGTGAACGACGCGAGTTGAAAATTCATGCCCCACCCAGTTATCTAATACTCGTTGTATCCGTTGTCAGAGTACCTGTTGTACCCGTCTGTCTGTCTGTGTCGGTAAATCTGTACACTCTCAGAGTCAAATTAACACAATGTGGGGGAGATTTGGAGACGATACAACTCAGGAGTGGTCAGTGAAGACATAAATGACCACGATGCCTTCTGCTTTCAGACACCAGCTGTCAACCAGGCCAGAACTGCACTTCTGCATAAACCAACCTCACATACAAGCCCAGCTAATGTGCTTATGTAAGAGAGATTAAAAGCGTATACATTTCACTCTGTCAAAGCAAAGCAGCCTGGGTGTTGCCCTTCACTTCTCTCACGCTCCCCTTTAAAGAGCCTGCAGGACGAGGCTGGACATCTGGAACCATGAGTGGCAGTGTGTGCGCGTGCGTGCGTGCGTGCGCGCGTGCTTGCGTGCGTGCGTGATGGTCTCTGTTTCTCTGTCAAACAAGCTTGAATGATATCTGAATGAAGGATTAGAAGGATGAGAGCGAAAAAAAGGTCTACACACAGGACAGGAAGAGAGACAAGACATGTCTGTGTATGTGGGTTTTATAAGTGTACATGAGTGTATACGTGTTACATGTACTAGTGTGTGTGTGTGTGTGTGTGTGTGTGTGTGTGTGTGTGTGTGTGTGTGTGTGTGTGTGTGTGTGTGTGTGTGTGTGTGTGTGTGTGTGTGTGTGTGTGTGTGTGTGTGTGTGTGTAGGTGGCAGTTTGTGTGACCCAATGAAGGAGTGAGGTTTCCATTCCTGGTACTGAACTCTCGCTGAGGGACAGACCCAAAGGTCATCAGAGTTCTACGAGGGCAACATCATATCCCAATTATAACTCCGCCCACCCACTCCCACCCCCACCCCCACACACACACACACACACACACACACACACACACACACACACTTAGACAAACATGGACCTTTGCTATAGAGGCATCATTGAACCGTGTGAGAGCGTAAGAACCCAGGGTAGGATTAATGTGATTGGTGCGTGTGTGGGTTGTCTAGTAATACATGTGCAATGGGATATAAACAATAAATAAATAAAACAAATGAATGAAAATTAATGAATCAATCTTAAGGAATCCTACAACTTACAAAATGTTCATATTAATCAACATCTTCAAAGCCACCGTCTGTTTGTGTTTCATTAATCTAATAAGGTGAGCTCCTAAGAATGACACTGCAGGAATCCAACCCCTGCCCTCCTCACACACACGTGCACACACACACGCACGGCGCACGCACGCACACACACACACACACGCGTACACGCGCGCGCACACGCGTATGTATACGTGTAGTTTGTCAGACAGACAGACAGACAGACAGACAGACGCACGCACTCACGTGCAAACACACACACCCCTTCCAGGCCAGATGTGAGGTCACATTATTGAGAAGATGATGAGAAATGACAGACATCTGTCCTCAAACCACAATAATGCTGCACCCCCACAAAAAAAACATACGTGTATATGTGTGTGTGCACGACTATGCATGCGTCTGCACATACCTGTGTGAGCGCGCGCGTGCGTGTGTCTGTGTCTGTGTCTGTGTGTGTGTGTGTGTGTGTGTGTGTGCGTGCGTGCAAAACTATTTGAGTTTCTGATCGTCCCAAGTCATTTAATCCGAGTGGACCTCCAACCCCCGGTTCCAACCACAGGGGATTATTGGTTACATCATTTCTTAGCATAGATATCTATTTATTGATATCATTTATACGTTTATTTGGACGGGACAGCGCATATTAATGAACACCACACATAAAACGCTGTGTAAATACACCGGATTTAGCATGAATGCTAAACCCTTTGTCAAGTCCCGCCCGTGGTTGTGCCCCTCTTCGCACCCATTGGTTGCTGTTTCTTGTTAGGACAAAAATCCTTTCTTTCCATCCACTACCATTGAAATAACGTGTTTTTCAGTGGCTTCAGTGTATTCAATTCTTATTTTAAACTTGGTCTCAGTAAAAAGGAACATCTCAGGTGCAGTATAGTGAGTGACTGGGTATAAATTATGTTTTTAAATGTTTTAGCAAATTGCACAAAAACAACCGTAAGGTGGAACCAGGGCAGAACCAGGGTAGAACAAGGCAGAAAGAACCTGCTGGTTAATCAGTCAGGGACCAATCAGAAGGCTGACAATGGGTCAATTTCCAGCCATAGTCCCCATACATAAAACAAGCAACATTACAAAAACAAGCAGTGGTGGAAAAAGTACTCACAGTTTTTACTTAAGTAAAAGTATCAATATTGCAATGTAGAAATACTCTGTTACAAGTAAAATCCGGAATAACAAATGTACTTGAGTAACAGTACTAAAGTATTGGTATCAAAATATACTTAAAGTACAAAAGTATTAAGTACTCATTATGCAGATTGTCCCATTTCACAAGTTTTGAAATGTATAAAAATCTTTTGAAAATAGCAGATCTACAAGTA
>NC_139955.1:17626321-17681321 GCF_963454915.1 Gymnoscopelus microlampas | reverse complement strand
AAAAGGAAGCAAAATGTGATTCAATTTAGGTCCAAAAACACATGTTTTCCATTTGAAACATCACACAGCCAATTCACTGTCTGCTGATGTTGATTTCCTGAGATATTTTATAATTAGGGAGCTTGGGAATCATAAAACATGGGACGTGATGTTAGACTGTCCATGGAGCCAAGGTGGTATGCACTCACATGAGATTTGCCTGGATGCTAAGAGTGGCATGGGAGGTGTGTCTCTTAAGACTGGGTTAGGTTGTAATTTCAGGACATCATCAGTAGTGTGCCTCTGGATCATTGGGAGTTTTCGCCTTTAAACAATACACCCTCCCCAAAGGCAACCAGCTACAGGGTGATCAAGCATGAGCTTGTGTCCCATGCATAATCATGCTTGAGATTCATCTTGTTGTTTAAAGTGGCCGACGTAGCAAGGGACTATGCATGGCAGGGGGCGTCACTTTCCCTGAGTAAACCCTCCAAGACCGGAGGCTTCTCACCTGGGTTCTCAAGTGGGGGGTTCTAAATTGGGTTATGTTGATGTAGAACCAAGCAAGGGTCATTTTGCTTGAGCCATATCTACCGGCTGCTTCGTTCAGCCACTTATAATGGTCTGCCACAGAGCAGACTAGTACTAGTGCAGTCTGATGATGGAAAACCTTCTGCAGCCGACTTCAGCTGGATAGACTTTGGCATTCCCGCCACGCTGTTTTGCAGCCTGGTCTGTGTATCACAGTTTCTTACGTTCATATAGGCCTCCTCGATCAAGTTCTCACATGGGACTGTGAGCTCTATGATGTAAACAGACTTTAGTGAAGGGGACCAGAGTACCAATTCTGGCATACGGCTGGTGGAAGCAATATCAGTTGGAAAGATTAGTTGCTGGCGGATATCCTCTACCATCTTCCAGTCACAGGCCATGCATATGTGTCCTGTTTCTGGCTCTGTAAAGGGATGTTTGGGCCTTTCCTGTCCTTCCTAGAATATTGTTGTCTTTGTGGGATTGCTTGCTCTAGGTGGCAAGGAGTTGGTTGCACTCCTCTTGTTCTGAAGAGCTGATGCCAGGTTCTTGAGGACCTGATTGTGCCTCCCGGTGTAGCGCCCTTGTGTGAGGCTGGTCTTACACCCTGTCATGATTTGATTTAGCTGGAGTTGGGTAGAGGGTGCAGGTTGGGCCCTCACCACACCACTAATGGAGGTTCTTTGGTGACTGCATCATATCATACTCCCTCCAGCTTATCTTTCTCCTCTCCATGCTTTCCCACCACATCAATTGCCTGAGACATTGCATTGAGAGAGACAGCTTTCGCACTTCTTGCAGACTCCTCATGTTGGCGCACCTCCTTGTCCCCCAGTTTCCTCCACTTCGATGTTGATGCCTGGCATTAAGTTGGTTTGCTTGCCCCCAAGCCAAAGCCTCCTCTCTTCCCTGCTGGACATGACCCACAATGTCTTTGTGACTCAGGGCTGATGGTGCTTGCTGCACTGCGTCTGACGGTGTCCATTTCATCCGGTGCATTATTTTGGAGATGATATGGTACACCTGTATTCACAGCTAAAATTAGCCTGTCTACAAGTTCATTTGTGTTGTGAGCTATGTTCGCTATGTTGCTATGTTTGCTATTATAGGTAAAAAAACATATAAATTAATACATACAAAAATGTAGCCTACAATGACATGCCCAAAATATGTATATGTAAGGTTATATAAATATATAAGGTTGAAAGTGGTTAAAATATACGTATATATTTTTAGGGTATAGAATTTGCCTCTGTATTGAGAAAGGAGTGTGTACAAAGTACTGACGTAATACATAAAAAATAATTATATGTAATATAAAATGTATTTATATTGCACTACTCATGGCACACCAGAGTGCACACACCGTTTGGGAACCACTGCCCTTCAGCGACCTGCTCTCCACAACAACAATCACTGACAAAAGCAAACCACGCTGATATCTGATATCTGTACTTCTGCGTCACATTGTCTTTTTTATCATGTTCTCTGCGTGTTAACAAATTGGACGTGTCAACTGGACGAGCAGAGTCAATTTATCAGGAGGGCTCACCGTCATCAAACTGTGATAAGAGCTTGACGAATATTAAACATGGGCTTCCGTGGCTGAGCTAAATAATAGATCGAATTATCCTTGAGAGAAGAGACCACAACGTAACTCTCTGCGAGATTCAAAAACACAAATAGAAGTGGGAATATTTGGAAAGACTTGACACGTTCTCAACTGTTTGTTATTGCATTACAGTACAGTCAAAACAAAATAACATAACATAGAAAAGGAAGCTAAATTTTGATTCAATTTAGGTCCAAAAACACATGTTTTCCATTTTAGAAACATCACACAGCCAATTCACTGTCTGCTGATGCTGATTTCCTGAGATATTTTTAATTAGGGAGCTCAGGAAGAAAAAATGGCCAAATATAGAGTGAGAATTTTAATGGAAACTAGAAATAGTTCCCCGTTAAACCCAGAGTGTGCAAGGTTACATGCCTGTTAAATGAAACAAGCGCTCTTATAATGAGTCTATTTCCAATGACAGACATGCATGGAAAATGTATTAGTTCATTTAGACAGGCCATGTTCAGGAGAATCAATATGGGCTCATACAGGAAGTCTGTCACATTATCTGTCCTACATACACCTCACCTCCCCTATTCCTCTCTGTTTCTCTTCCCATTGTGGAGTAAACACACACACAGGTCATTTTGTAAGGGCACACAACATTCCCAACATTCCCTCTGGTACATTGAGCGCTGGCCTTCGTCAGCCAGGATCTGGCAGATAGCACACGCACGCACGCACGCACGCACGCACGCACGCACGCACGCACGCACACACACACACACACACACACACACACACACACACACACACACACACACACACACACACACACACACACACACACACACACACACACACACACACACACACACACACACACACACACACACACACACACACACACACACACACACACACACACTAAAACCACCAACGATATTGTCACCACTAACAGATGCTCACCTCAAGGGCACAACACCACAGTCTTTCTAACTTCTCTCGGATTCGCTCTCTGTATACCAGGACATGTTCACAGGTCTGAGAGCAGTGTGAGCCATCAGTCACCATTTTATGATCTCTGTGATCATCAGGAATCTTTCTTCATCAATTAACCAAAAAGGTACTCATAATAACAATGTGCCGTTAATGTTGAAATCTCAACATTCATCGGATCAACAATTTGTTCCTCAACCACACTGTACTTGTATCACAGATTTCTGTGCAAAAAAAATCCACACTAGCGTCCACACTTGGTGTGAAACCAGCCCACAAACTGCACCGGTCCAAGAGTCAAACTGGGACTCAGAGGAGGGAGAACGTCTTATTGCTATAAGGCCTAAAGTATATTTACATTAACATTCATTACCATTAAGTCAAATACTCCTCACATGGACCAAAGCAAACACTGACTCGCTGAGCGATTTGCTGGCAGGAGGTGCACAGGCGTGCTGGGAGAAATATGTCTTCACAAAATCATCATTTAAATTCCCTAAACCCAAGTCCACAAGAGGACATGGATAAAGGATGAGCACACACAAGCGTGTGCGCACCTACGCACACACGCACCAGAATGCACGATTGGTTAAGTGTTGACATGTGAGCTGAGTGTGTTAAGTCTTGCCTCTTTCTGCACCATCCTCACCTGTCTCCTCATCCCCCACACCTGTCAGAGGTCACGACCCCCTGATCCCTCCCCTGGGCCGGGCTCATCACTCTCTGGACCGAGCGCCGCCCGTTCCTTCACACCGCCATCTGTATCTGTCTGTCTGTCCATCTGTACCTCCAACAACCCCCCACATCCATGCATCTATTACCAACCATCTTCTGGTCTCCTCAACAGGCGTTGATCCCCTTTACTCATCTCCGGTGCTGAAAAGCAGAATTCTAAATTTACACGCAGGCAGACACACACACACACACACACACACACACACACACTAAGCCTCTGCTGTCTCGGCTGCCACCCACGCACACGTCTGCTGGCTCACAATGGCAGGAAACTGACCCGGTGGGGGATAAATTTAAACCCACGGCTCTGACCCCGACAGCAAGCGGTTTCATTAAAAACAATCAGAGGAATTTGGTGAGAGACACTTAGCGCGCTAATAGGCTAATGCAAGTGTCTCTGGTGACATACTGAGGCTATATGGGGCGGAGAGAGGACCCCATGTTCTGGGGACACCAGATACGCCACAACACATGGACACAGGGAGCCAGAGAATGACAGCTATGGAGGAAATGAGTGGATAAAGGAGCCGTTTGCTAGGAAGTGAAGGTTACAGAGGGTGAACTTGAGGAAAAGATCAGGTTCTGTTCTGTATATAGCAGACCTGGGTCCAGCAGCATTTGCAAAAGGCTGCTGACATTTCTTTTCAGCCATCTTGTTGCATTTCAGAGGGTTGAGGTTTGCCAAGGGGCACAATGAGTGTTAGAAGGTTGCACAAGGAAAAGACAGCAACAATATCCAAGTCAATTTGGTCTACTTTTCTGTAATTGAGAGATTAGATGATATTATCTGAATTGTCCTCATCTGGGATGCTGAGAAGTTCACAACAATTCTATGAATTGTTTGCAGATATGGCAGGCTGTTATAAGTGGATTTATTTAATGGCAGATTTGGGGGGTTGCATACTGCATGCTCCGTCTAACTGAAGGATTAACAAAATAAAGTACCATAATTAATGAAATATTAGTTTAGTGACATATTAGTGAAATAGTCCTTTTAAAACAAAGGATGGTAATATAGAGGGGGCCATGGGGTCACAAAAATCAGTAGGGTTCATCTGCCTATTATATTATGAGACATATGTCTGCAAAGTTGCATGTTGGTCTGAAGGTGGCACTAGAGGAAAGGTCATGGGGTCACTCAAATATTTAGGGTTCATCCTCCAGGGTGTATGAAGGTGCACAGCAAGTTGCATGACATTGCAGCCAGTAGTATTTAAGATGGTGTTTTGGACCAGATTGTTGTACAGACAAATGGAGACCGACTGACAGACAGACAGACTGATGGACGGACAGAGCAATAGAGCGACAGACTGGTGGACAGACAAACCTTAGGAGAGACCAATGGACAGACAGAATGACAGACAAATAGACCGATGGAGAGACAGACTGATGGAAGGCACACTGATGGACAGACAGACTGACAGACAGACAGATAGACTTATGGACAGACAGACCATTCTTACAGCCCTGCTGCTAGCGGAACATAGCGGAAGACAGAGAAAGAAATATGAAAATGGGGTGATGACAGTGGAGCAGAATGTGTGGAGGGAGTGAGAAAGAGACAGAGAGAGGGGGGGGACAGAGAGAGAGAGAGAGAGAGAGCAGCTGCTGCACACACAAAAAAACACAATAGGTAGTATAAAGATTAAGAAAGACAAAATGGAGAGAGAGATGGAAGCACAGGAAAAGATCACCCCAGGTCAGCTGATGGTTAACGGTGCATGAAGGATCATGTTCTACAGAGAGTTTTACTGTCCCCTGCCCCCCTGAGACACACACCACTGTGATGGGCTTAACATCTGTATTCCACAGGCTTGATGGAAAGGGTAGAGGATAGAAATACAGTGCAAAGAGAAGAGAAGGACATCAAAGAATAACATGACAACAACAAGGGAAGAACAACAAAGAGAAATATAGCTGCAAGCAGCAATGAGCGGTTTCGAGAATAATGGCAGACTGGCAGACTGTGACAGAGTGGCAGACTGGCAGACTGGCAGACTTTGACAGAGTGGCAGACTGGCAGACTGTGACAGAGTGGCAGACTGGCAGACTGGCAGACTGTGACAGACTGTGGCAGACTGGCAGACTGGCAGACAGACAGACTGTGGCAAACTGGCAGACTGGCAGACAGACAGACAGACAGTGACAGAGTGGCAGACTGGCAGACTGTGACAGACTGGCAGACTGGCAGACTGTGACAGAGTGGCAGACAGACAAACAGACAGACTGTGACAGAGTGGCAGAGTGGCAGACTGGCAGACAGACAGACAGTGACAGAGTGGCAGACTGGCAGACAGACAGACTGTGGCAGACTGGCAGACTGGCAGACAGACAGACAGTGACAGAGTGGCAGACTGGCAGACAGACAGACAGTGACAGAGTGGCAGACTGGCAGACAGACAGACAGTGACAGAGTGGCAGACTGGCAGACAGACAGACTGTGACAGAGTGACAGAGTGGCAGACTGGCAGACTGGCAGACAGACAGACAGACAGACAGTGACAGAGTGGCAGACTGGCAGACAGACAGACAGTGACAGAGTGGCAGACTGGCAGACAGACAGACAGTGACAGAGAGAGAGAGAGAGAGAGAGAGGGAGAGGGAGAGGGAGAGGGAGAGAGAAGGTGAGAGAGAGAGAGAGAGAGAGAGAGAGAGAGAGAGAGAGAGAGAGAGAGAGAGAGAGAGAGAGAGAGAGAGAGAGAGAGAGAGAAAAGAAAGAGAGAGAGAGAGAGAGAGAGAGAGGGAGAGAGAGAGAGAGGCAGTGAGAAAGAGAGGCAGTAAGAGAGAGAGCGAGAGAGAAGAAGTGAACATGCATTAATTAACAAAGTCATGATTTTTGTTCAGTAAATTATATTTGGACCGGTTAAATTGAGGTTTGAACCAGGGACCTATAGACTTGTGGGTAGACAGTGTAAAGGATAAGGATAATTCCAGGTCCGTTCATGAAAGTCCTTGCGGTCTTGTTTCCAATGAGGGCCTGTGAGCAATTAGGGGTTAAGAGTCTTGCTCAGGGACAAATTTCATTTCATCGACACATTTGCTGGCCTGGCCTGGAATCGTACCTGGGGCAACCAGGGCCTCTGGCTCCCTAGGTGGGCTCACTAACCACTCAGCTATGGCCACAGTACAGACTGAGCCATTGGATAGACAGAATTGGATTTCATATGTGGTAAGTTATCATACAGCATGGGTTGCTTATTATATACATACAAGCTCATAACGCGTCACATTGTAGATCGGCTGTATGTGGTTACTGTAGGTGTTGTATTAATAATTACATCTGCAAAGTAACAAGTAACTAAAGCTGTCATCTGCTGTAATTGCAGTAGAGTAGAGTAGTAAAGTAAAAGTACCTAAAAATTGTACTGTGCATGTGGCAGGTGTGATTGGTGATGAGTGAGAGGGGTGGATCCAATCCATGGGAATAGGGGGAATTCCAAATGATGATCACCTCAACGCATTGTTGGGGACAGGGATCGAACCAGCGACCTATGGATTCACAGGCTGCCTCTCTTCTCATTGAGCTAGAGATATGGCCTCCCTGATGGTGTCTGTTGACACTCTCACACTCTACTGGTGGAGCTATTGAATCGACAGCATCAGATAGTGAGAAAGGAGAATCCAACAACACAAAACAAAAGGGCAAATGAATTACGTCATACATTGAAAATAACTACTTTCAAGTATGCATTTCTCGTTATCTTTAACAATTGCACATGCATTGATACAGTCATGTTGTGTGCAATGCAATTGAGTTGAGGTCTGCATGAGGTGAGATTTGAACCAGCGACCCTGTGGTATCAAGGCAGATGATTAAGCCATTGGGCCAACAGACCCGAACTGATGAAAAAGGAGTTCACACACATGACACACTTTCACGCAAATTGCTCAGAAATGCTGGATTTAAATGTTTTTCAAACTGCTCAAAATTGCAGACAATCTAAGGGCGGAGCTTACTGGTCAAAGTGATAGATATGTTCCTCATTGATACAGTCATGTTGTGTGCAATGCAATTATAATGAAGTCTACCTGAGGTGGGATTCGAACCAGCAACCCTGTGGTTTCAAGGCAGATGATTAAGCTATCAAGCTATTGAACCTACACACCTGAACTAGTGAAAAGGGAGTTCAAACACATGACACACTTTCACGCAAATTGCTCAGAAATCCTGGATTTAAATGTTTTTCAAACTGCTCAAAATTGCAGACAATCTAAGGGCAGAGCTTACTGGTCAAAGTGATACATGTGTTCCTCATGAGTCAAGGCACATGTGTAAGCAGGTTTAACGGCTGTCGGCCAAACGAGGCATGACTTTTGCCTGTTTAAAGTTTGCATTTTCAAAAAATTGCTATAGCGCCCCCCTTTGACCAATTGGAGTAAGATTGGTTTCAGTGATACTTGGAATGACCTTCTACAATATTGCAAAGTTTCAAACAAATGCGAGTCTGCATGTATGTTTTAGGGGCAGATGAATAATTGTCATAAAACTGCAATTTTCATTGGCTTATAAAAAGCTTAACGTTTTCACTTATGGAAAATCTGCTTGCTCACGTCTGTCGGCATTGGTCATTCATTGATACAGTCATGTTGTGTGCAATGCAATTGAGTTGAGGTCTGCATGAGGTGAGATTTGAACCGGCGACCCTCTGGTATCAAGGCAGATGATTAAGCCATTGGGCCAACAGACCCGAACTGATGAAAAGGGAGTTCACACACATGACACACTTTCACGCAAATTGCTCAGAAATAGTGGATTTAAATGTTTTTCAAACTGCTCAAAATTGCAGACAATCTAAGGGCGGAGTTTACTGGTTAACAATTGCACATGTATTCATTGATACAGTCATGTTGTGTGCAATGCAATTATAATGAATTCTACATGACGTGGGATTCGAACCAGGAACCCTGTGGTTTCAAGGCAGATGATTAAGCCATTGGGCCAACAGACCTGTACTAGTGAAAAGGGAGTTTACACACATGACACACTTTCACGCAAATTGCTCAGAAATCCTTGGTTTAAATGTTTTTCAAACTGCTCAATATATTTCGGAATGGAAACTAGTGGAAAATAGTCGATCTACAAGCTCACAACGCGTTGCTATCTAAAAAGGTGTGAGATTGTAGATCGGCTATTTTCACAAGAAAGTATGTCATACATAAAAAACAACTACTCTCAAAAGCATTTCGTGTTATTGTCTAAACATTGCACATGTCTGAATTAACAGGGTCATGTTTTGTACAATGCAATTTAAATGTGAACTGTAATAAGTGGGATTCGAACCAGGGACCTTTGGCACATGAGACTCACACATACTGGTGGAGCTATCCAATACACAGCCTTAGACAGTGAAAAGGGAGAATCCAACAAAACAAAACAAAAGCGCGAATGAAGTACGTCATACATTGAAAATAACTACTTTCAAGTATTCATTTCTCGTCATCTTTAACAATTGCACATGTATTCATTGATATAGTCATGTTGTGTGCAATGCAATTATAATTAAGACTACCTGAGGTGGGATTCGAACCGGCTACCCTATGGTTTCAAGGCAGATGATTAAGCGATCAAGCTATTGAACCAACACACCTGAACCTGTGAAAAAGGGCCTCAAACATGTATTTGACACAGTTTCATGCAAATTGCTCAGAAATCCTGGATTTAAATGTTTTTCAAACTGCTCAAAATTGCAGACAATCTAAGGGCAGAGCTTACTGGTCAAAGTGATACATGTGTTCCTCATGAGTCAAGGCACATGTGTAAGCAGGTTTAACGGCTGTCGGCCAAACGAGGCATGACTTTTGCCTGTTTAAAGTTTGCATTTTCAAAAAATTGCTATAGCGCCCCCCTTTGACCAATTGGAGTAAGATTGGTTTCAGTGATACTTGGAAGGACCCTCTACAATATTGCAAAGTGTCAAACAAATGTGAGTCTGCATGTATGTGTTAGGGGCAGATGAATAATTTAAAAAAAGCTGCAATTTTCATTGGCTTATAAAAGCTTAACGTTTTCACTTATGGAAAATCCGCTAAGTTACGTTTGTCGGCATTGGTCCAAAGTTCATGTGTATACAGTTTCGTACAGATTGCTCATAAATCCCAGGAGGAGTAGGCTTTTTACTGCTTTTTACTGCTTTTCATAGAATTCGAAATGGTGGGAGATCTAAAGGTCAGAGGTCAAAAGTCAAACAGTGAAAGTTGTTAGGCATGAGGAGACGCATGTGTGTATCGAAGTTTCATGGCTGTAGGTCGAACAGGGCATGAGCTGTACCTGTTCAAAGTTGGCATGTTCAATTGAGTGCTACAGCGCCACCCTTTGGCCAATGGTTGTGAGTTTCGGGTTTTCGCCGTTTGGCATAGCCCTCTACCATATTGCCGAATTTCATAAGAAGTGACCAGGCGGTTAGGCCAGAACTGGCAAAAACGGCGGAAGAATAATAATAAATATAGCTGCAAGCAGCAATGAGCGGTTTCGAGAATAATGGCAGACTGGCAGACTGTGACAGAGTGGCAGACTGGCAGACTGGCAGACTTTGACAGAGTGGCAGACTGGCAGACTGTGACAGAGTGGCAGACTGGCAGACTGGCAGACTGTGACAGACTGTGGCAGACTGGCAGACTGGCAGACAGACAGACTGTGGCAGACTGGCAGACTGGCAGACAGACAGAGAGTGACAGAGTGGCAGACTGGCAGACTGTGACAGACTGGCAGACTGGCAGACTGTGACAGAGTGGCAGACAGACAAACAGACAGACTGTGACAGAGTGGCAGAGTGGCAGACTGGCAGACAGACAGACAGTGACAGAGTGGCAGACTGGCAGACAGACAGACTGTGGCAGACTGGCAGACAGACAGACAGTGACAGAGTGGCAGACTGGCAGACAGACAGACAGTGACAGAGTGGCAGACTGGCAGACAGACAGACAGTGACAGAGTGGCAGACTGGCAGACAGACAGACTGTGACAGAGTGACAGAGTGGCAGACTGGCAGACAGACAGACAGACAGACAGTGACAGAGTGGCAGACTGGCAGACAGACAGACAGTGACAGAGTGGCAGACTGGCAGACAGACAGACAGTGACAGAGAGAGAGAGAGAGAGAGAGAGAGGGAGAGGGAGAGGGAGAGGGAGAGGGAGAGAGAAGGTGAGAGAGAGAGAGAGAGAGAGAGAGAGAGAGAGAGAGAGAGAGAGAGAGAGAGAGAGAGAGAGAGAGAGAGAGAAGAGAAAGAGAGAGAGAGAGAGAGAGAGAGAGGGAGAGAGAGAGAGAGGCAGTGAGAAAGAGAGGCAGTAAGAGAGAGAGCGAGAGAGAAGAAGTGAACATGCATTAATTAACAAAGTCATGATTTTTGTTCAGTAAATTATATTTGGACCGGTTAAATTGAGGTTTGAACCAGGGACCTATAGACTTGTGGGTAGACAGTGTAAAGGATAAGGATAATTCCAGGTCCGTTCATGAAAGTCCTTGCGGTCTTGTTTCCAATGAGGGCCTGTGAGCAATTAGGGGTTAAGAGTCTTGCTCAGGGACAAATTTCATTTCATCGACACATTTGCTGGCCTGGCCTGGAATCGTACCTGGGGCAACCAGGGCCTCTGGCTCCCTAGGTGGGCTCACTAACCACTCAGCTATGGCCACAGTACAGACTGAGCCATTGGATAGACAGAATTGGATTTCATATGTGGTAAGTTATCATACAGCATGGGTTGCTTATTATATACATACAAGCTCATAACGAGTCACATTGTAGATCGGCTGTATGTGGTTACTGTAGGTGTTGTATTAATAATTACATCTGCAAAGTAACAAGTAACTAAAGCTGTCATCTGCTGTAATTGCAGTAGAGTAGAGTAGTAAAGTAAAAGTACCTAAAAATTGTACTGTGCATGTGTGATTGGTGATGAGTGAGAGGGGTGGATCCAATCCATGGGAATAGGGGGAATTCCAAATGATGATCACCTCAACGCATTGTTGGGGACAGGGATCGAACCAGCGACCTATGGATTCACAGGCTGCCTCTCTTCTCATTGAGCTAGAGATATGGCCTCCCTGATGGTGTCTGTTGACACTCTCACACTCTACTGGTGGAGCTATTGAATCGACAGCATCAGATAGTGAGAAAGGAGAATCCAACAACACAAAACAAAAGGGCAAATGAATTACGTCATACATTGAAATTAACTACTTTCAAGTATGCATTTCTCGTTATCTTTAACAATTGCACATGCATTGATACAGTCATGTTGTGTGCAATGCAATTGAGTTGAGGTCTGCATGAGGTGAGATTTGAACCAGCGACCCTGTGGTATCAAGGCAGATGATTAAGCCATTGGGCCAACAGACCCGAACTGATGAAAAAGGAGTTCACACACATGACACACTTTCACGCAAATTGCTCAGAAATGCTGGATTTAAATGTTTTTCAAACTGCTCAAAATTGCAGACAATCTAAGGGCGGAGCTTACTGGTCAAAGTGATAGATATGTTCCTCATTGATACAGTCATGTTGTGTGCAATGCAATTATAATGAAGTCTACCTGAGGTGGGATTCGAACCAGCAACCTTGTGGTTTCAAGGAAGATGATTAAGCTATCAAGCTATTGAACTTACACACCTGAACTAGTGAAAAAGGAGTTCAAACACATGACACACTTTCACGCAAATTGCTCAGAAATCCTGGATTTAAATGTTTTTCAAACTGCTCAAAATTGCAGACAATCTAAGGGCAGAGCTTACTGGTCAAAGTGATACATGTGTTCCTCATGAGTCAAGGCACATGTGTAAGCAGGTTTAACGGCTGTCGGCCAAACGAGGCATGACTTTTGCCTGTTTAAATTTTGCATTTTCAAAAAATTGCTATAGCGCCCCCCTTTGACCAATTGGAGTAAGATTGGTTTCAGTGATACTTGGAATGACCTTCTACAATATTGCAAAGTGTCAAACAAATGCGAGTCTGCATGTATGTTTTAGGGGCAGATGAATAATTGTCATAAAACTGCAATTTTCATTGGCTTATAAAAAGCTTAACGTTTTCACTTATGGAAAATCTGCTTGCTCACGTCTGTCGGCATTGGTCATTCATTGATACAGTCATGTTGTGTGCAATGCAATTGAGTTGAGGTCTGCATGAGGTGAGATTTGAACCGGCGACCCTCTGGTATCAAGGCAGATGATTAAGCCATTGGGCCAACAGACCCGAACTGATGAAAAGGGAGTTCACACACATGACACACTTTCACGCAAATTGCTCAGAAATAGTGGATTTAAATGTTTTTCAAACTGCTCAAAATTGCAGACAATCTAAGGGCGGAGTTTACTGGTTAACAATTGCACATGTATTCATTGATACAGTCATGTTGTGTGCAATGCAATTATAATGAATTCTACATGACGTGGGATTCGAACCAGGAACCCTGTGGTTTCAAGGCAGATGATTAAGCCATTGGGCCAACAGACCTGTACTAGTGAAAAGGGAGTTTACACACATGACACACTTTCACGCAAATTGCTCAGAAATCCTTGGTTTAAATGTTTTTCAAACTGCTCAATATATTTCGGAATGGAAACTAGTGGAAAATAGTCGATCTACAAGCTCACAACGCGTTGCTATCTAAAAAGGTGTGAGATTGTAGATCGTCTATTTTCACAAGAAAGTATGTCATACATTAAAAAAAACTACTCTCAAAAGCATTTCGTGTTATTGTCTAAACATTGCACATGTCTGAATTAACAGGGTCATGTTTTGTACAATGCAATTTAAATGTGAACTGTAATAAGTGGGATTCGAACCAGGGACCTTTGGCACATGAGACTCACACTCTACTGGTGGAGCTATCCAATACACAGCCTTAGACAGTGAAAAGGGAGAATCCAACAAAACAAAACAAAAGCGCGAATGAAGTACATCATACATTGAAAATAACTACTTTCAAGTATTCATTTCTCGTCATCTTTAACAATTGCACATGTATTCATTGATATAGTCATGTTGTGTGCAATGCAATTATAATTAAGTCTACCTGAGGTGGGATTCGAACCGGCTACCCTATGGTTTCAAGGCAGATGATTAAGCGATCAAGCTATTGAACCAACACACCTGAACCTGTGAAAAAGGGCCTCAAACATGTATTTGACACAGTTTCATGCAAATTGCTCAGAAATCCTGGATTTAAATGTTTTTCAAACTGCTCAAAATTGCAGACAATCTAAGGGCAGAGCTTACTGGTCAAAGTGATACATGTGTTCCTCATGAGTCAAGGCACATGTGTAAGCAGGTTTAACGGCTGTCGGCCAAACGAGGCATGACTTTTGCCTGTTTAAAGTTTGCATTTTCAAAAAATTGCTATAGCGCCCCCCTTTGACCAATTGGAGTAAGATTGGTTTCAGTGATACTTGGAAGGACCCTCTACAATATTGCAAAGTGTCAAACAAATGTGAGTCTGCATGTATGTGTTAGGGGCAGATGAATAATTTAAAAAAAGCTGCAATTTTCATTGGCTTATAAAAGCTTAACGTTTTCACTTATGGAAAATCCGCTAAGTTACGTTTGTCGGCATTGGTCCAAAGTTCATGTGTATACAGTTTCGTACAGATTGCTCATAAATCCCAGGAGGAGTAGGCTTTTTACTGCTTTTTACTGCTTTTCATAGAATTCGAAATGGTGGGAGATCTAAAGGTCAGAGGTCAAAAGTCAAACAGCGAAAGTTGTTAGGCATGAGGAGACGCATGTGTGTATCGAAGTTTCATGGCTGTAGGTCGAACAGGGCATGAGCTGTACCTGTTCAAAGTTGGCATGTTCAATTGAGTGCTACAGCGCCACCCTTTGGCCAATGGTTGTGAGTTTCGGGTTTTCGCCGTTTGGCATAGCCCTCTACCATATTGCCGAATTTCATAAGAAGTGACCAGGCGGTTAGGCCAGAACTGGCAAAACCGGCGGAAGAATAATAATAAATATAGCTGCAAGCAGCGATAATACGGGGCCAGGAGAGAGAAAGAGAAATGATAATTCCTTTAATAGGTCAGTTCATGAAAGTCCTTGCGGTCTTGTTTCCAATGAGGGCCTATGAGCAATTAGGGGTTAAGAGTCTTGCTCAGGGACAAATTTGCTGACCTGGCCTGGAATCGTACCTGGGTCAACCAGAGCCTCTGGCTCCTTAGGCGGGCTCACTAACCACTCAGCTATGGCCAACCCTCAGAGAGAGAGAGAGAGAGAGAGAGAGAGAGAGAGAGAGAGAGAGAGAGAGAGAGAGAGAGAGAGAGAGAGAGAGAGAGAGAGAGAGAGAGAGAGAGAGAGAGAGAGAGAGAGAGAGAGAGAGAGAGAGAGAGAGAGAGAGAGAGAGAGACGGAATAGATTGAAGAGACAGAGAGAGAGACATGGAAACGGAATAGATTGAAGATAGAAACGGAATAGATTGAAGAGACAGAGAGAGAGACATGGAAACGGAATAGATTGAAGATAGAAACGGAATAGATTGAAGAGAGAGAGAGAGCCATGGAAACGGAATAGATTGAGTCATGTTTTTTGCAATTCAACTTAAATGAGTCTGCATCAAGTGAGGCTTGAACCGGCAACCTTGCGATCGTGAGGCACTCTTAGGTAGCTGCAACACTACCTATAGTGCTATAGCTTTGTCCAGGCTCATATTGTCTGTTGAGGATCACAAACTCTTGCCTTCTGTCATGACCCAAGCCCCTGTTTCACTAACACAAAGATCACTCGTTCACAAACCATTTACCAATGAAGAAATTGTACATCTCCTCAGAACCAAAACTAGTGAAAGTAGCCGATCTACAAGCTCACAAACCATTAAAAGTTGTCAGATTGTACATCGGCTATTTTCACAATGAAGTATGTTATACATTGAAAAAACATACTCTCATTGCTATCTGAAAAGTTGTGAGATTGTAGATCAACTATTTTCACAATGAAGTATGTAAAAAACACTCAATTAAGTATTTCATGTTATCTTTAACAATTGCAAATGTATTCATTGATAGTCATGTTGTGTGAAATGCAACTTAGATGAAGTCTGCACCAAGTGAGGCTTGAACCTGTGACCTTGAGGTTGTGAGACATACACTTAAGCGGGACGCTATTGGACCAACAGACAAACCTCTGAAAAAAGAGATCACACTGATCATACAGTTTCACGCAAATAGCTGAAAAATCCTGGGTTTAAGTGTTTTTCAAACTGCTCAAGATTGCGGACAATCTAAGGGCGGTGCTTACTGGTCAACGTGATAGATGTGTTCCTCATTACTCAAGGCACATGTGTAAGCAGGTCTAATGGCTGTCGGCCAAACGAGGCATGACTTTTGCCTGTTTAAAGTTTCAATTTTCAAAAAAATTGCTATAGCGCCCCCGTTTGACCAATTGGAGTAAGATTGGTTTCAGTGATATTTGGAATGGCCCTTTACATTTCTGCAAAGTTTCAAAGAATGGTAAGTCTCCATGTATGTGTTAGGGGCAGATGAATAATTGTCATAAAACTGCAATATTCATTGGCTCATTAAAGCTTCATTTTTTCACTTATGGAAAATATTTTGCAAACGTTTTTTGGCATAGGTCCAAAGTTCACGTGTAAAAAGTTTCGTGCAGATTACTCAAAAATCCCAGGAGGAGATAGGTTTTAACTGTTTTTCATATAATTCAAAATGGTGGGAGATCTAAAGGTCAGAGGTCAAAAGTCAGAGTGTGAAAGTTGTTCAGCATGAGGAGACGCATGTGTGCATCGAAGTTTCATGGCTGTAGGTGAAACAGGGCATGAGTTGTACCTGTTCAAAGTTGGCATTTTTCAATTGAGTGCTATAGCGCCACCTTTTGACGAAAGATTGTGAGAATTATTTCTTGATCGTTTTTCATGACCATCTATCATATGGCCGAGTTTCATAAAAAGCGACTGCACGGTTCAGCCAGAACTGCCAAAAGTGGCAGAAGAAGAAACGGAAATATAGCTGCAAGCAGCGATAATACGGGGCCAGGAGAGAGAAAGAGAAATGATAATTCCTTTAACAGGTCAGTTCATGAAAGTCCTTGCGGTCTTGTTTCCAATGAGGGCCTGTGAGCAATTAGGGGTTAAGAGTCTTGCTCAGGGACAAATTTCATTTCGTCGACACATTTGCTGACCTGGCCTCGTACCTGGGTCAACCAGAGCCTCTGGCTCCCTAACCACTGGCCGACCCTCAGAGAGAGAGAGAGAGAGAGAGAGAGAGAGAGAGAGAGAGAGAGAGAGAGAGAGAGAGAGAGAGAGAGAGAGAGAGAGAGACATGGAAACGGAATAGATTGAAGATAGAAACGGAATAGATTGAAGAGACAGACATGGAAACGGAATAGATTGAAGATAGAGAGAGAGCCATGGAAACGGAATAGATTGAGTCATGTTTTTTGCAATTCAACTGAGTCTGCATCAAGTGAGGCTTGAACCGGAAACCTTGCGATCGTGAGGCACTCTTAGGTAGCTGCAACACTACCTATAGTGCTATAGCTTTGTCCAGGCTGATATTGTCTGTTGAGGATCACAAACTCTTGCCTTCTGTCATGACCCAAGCCCCTGTTTCACTAACACAAAGATCACTCGTTCACAAACCATTTACCAATGAAGAAATTGTACATCTCCTCAGAACCAAAACTAGTGAAAGTAGCCGATCTACAAGCTCACAAACCATTAAAAGTTGTCAGATTGTACATCGGCTATTTTCACAATGAAGTATGTTATACATTGAAAAAACATACTCTCATTGCTATCTGAAAAGTTGTGAGATTGTAGATCAGCTATTTTCACAATGAAGTATGTAAAAAACACTCAATTAAGTATTTCATGTTATCTTTAACAATTGCAGATGTATTCATTGATAGTCATGTTGTGTGAAATGCAACTTAGATGAAGTCTGCACCAAGTGAGGCTTGAACTGGTGACCTTCAGGTTGTGGGGCACACATTTAAGCGAGAAGCCACCAACAGACAAGAACCTGTGAAAGGAGATCACACAGATGATACAGTTTCACGCAAATAGCTGAAAAATCCTGGGTTTAAGTGTTTTTCAAACTGCTCAAGATTGCGGACAATATAAGGGCGGTGCTTACTGGTTAACGTGATAGATGTGTTCCTCATTAGTCAAGGCACATGTGTAAGCAGGTCTAATGGCTGTCGGCCAAACGAGGCATGACTTTTGCCTGTTTAAAGTTTCAATTTTCAAAAAATTGCTATAGCACCCCCGTTTGACCAATTGGAGTAAGATTGGTTTCAGTGATATTTGGAATGGCCCTTTACATTTCTGCAAAGTTTCAAAGAATGGTAAGTCTGCATGTATGTGTTAGGGGCAGATGAATAATTGTCATAAAACTGCAATATTCATTGGCTCATTAAAGCTTCATTTTTTCACTTATGGAAGATATTTTGCAAACGTTTTTTGGTATAGGTCCAAAGTTCATGTGTAAAAAGTTTCGTGCAGATTACTCAAAAATCCCAGGAGGAGATAGGTTTTAACTGTTTTTCATATAATTCGAAATGGTGGGAGATCTAAGGGTCAGAGGTCAAAAGTCAGAGTGTGAAAGTTGTTCATCATGAGGAGACGCATGTGTGTATTGAAGTTTTATGGCTGTAGGTAAAACAGGGCATGAGTTGTACCTGTTCAAAGTTGGCATTTTCAACTGAGTGCTATAGCGCCACCTTTTGACGAAAGATTGTGAGATTTATTTTTTGATCGTTTTTCATGACCATCTATCATATGGCCGAGTTTCATAAAAAGCGTATGCACGGTTCAGCCAGAACTGGCAAAAACGGCAGAAGAAGAAGAAGAAATGGAATAATGCGAATAACAATACGGGTCCATGCTGGAAGCCTGGCCCCGTAATAATGAAAGCCAAGGAATGTAATAGGGTTCGAAGCCTTACAGGCTCTCGAAACCTAATAATGAAAGCCAAGGAATGTAATAGGGTTCGAAGCCTTACAGGCTCTCGAAACCTAATAAATGAATAATGAACAGAAGACAATTACCATGAAGAAGAGTAAGAAAATGATTTTATGAAGCAAACCGAACCAATCAGAACAGTTGCACAACAGAACAGATCAGAACAGAACAGAACATGGATCTGAGGCAGGACCGGACAGGACAGGAGAACAGAACCAGATGAACAGATGAAGAGCTCATCAGAAAAAGTCTCTGTAATGAGAATCCCAGCTCCGCTGGTGGTGTGTGAGTTAAACAGCTTAACCCTTTTACAATCCTCCACAGTGGAAACATCTAGACCAGAATCACAGCCTAAAAAGACCACAGCTCCAATGGTAAATGGACTGTATTAATGTAGCACATTTTCTAGTCTTTCTAACCACTCAAATTGTGCTTTACAATGTACTTCACATTCACCCACACCGCAACGGCAGAACATCATTACACATTACGCATTTATGAGGTACAAATTCACACACCGAAGGAGGGAGCCATAAGGCACCAAGCGGCCCTTCAAGTGCAGTATGGGCTTCAGTAGTTAGAGGCTCCGTGTCTTGCTCAAGGATACTTCGGCACAAAGCCAGGATCTTTGATCGGGTGTTGTAACAGGAACCATACGGCTCCCAGGCGGCCGTGCTATCTCCTGAGCCACTACCACAACTGAACCAAATCATATCTTTAGCTCCTGTCAGTTAGCCTGGAATCCAGACGGAGGCAGTCATTCAGCGTTTGTTTTTTTTTTTCACTTGGCTTCTCTGTCTGGCTATCATCCGATTTGAAAGGGCCAGTCGCGGCCACCCAGGCGCCGCGGCTTCTGATTGGTCTGTGGCTTCCAATGTAAAAATCGAGTCACTTCCTGACTTGCCTACGTAATAGGTGACGTTTGGAAATCAGGCTCAAACAGGATGATAGCCAGGCAAAGTGAAAAAAATAAAACGCTGACCGAGCGCCTCCGTCTGGATTCCAGGCTACCTGTCAGTGCAAGGCAAATCACTTCTCGGTCGGCTGGGCGGAGCCGAGCTCAGACTAAACCCAACCAGGAAAAGATAAGACATGAATGGTTCAAGTTGAAGTTGGGCGGTGACAAATGTAATACCTTTCATCCCTGCTGTATGGTGCTGTATGTATGGTGGAGGGGACTCTGCTGCTGGTTAGAGCAGCCAGATGAGGGTTCACTGGTCAGCACACGTGTTAGAGCCTGCTGCTGCTCCCCAACTGCTGGAAACAAAGTGGGTGTGAGTGTGTGTGCGTGTGCGTGTGCGTGTGTGTGTGTGTGTGCACCCCTCAGTATGGGCAATGCTGGTCATGAACACATGGTCTCCACTTGCAGAAAGCCTCTAATCGAAGACAGAATCGGTCAGTGTGTGTGTGTGTGTGTGTGTGTGTGTGTGTGTGTGTGTGTGTGTGTGTGTGTGTGTGTGTGTGTGTGTGTGTGTGTGTGTGTGTGTGTGTGTGTGTGTGTGTGTGTGTGTGTGTGTGTGTGTGTGTGTGTGTGTGTGTGTGTGTGTGTGTGTGTGTATTAGTGAGAGTGACACGGCCTACATGCCAAGCACCACGTGCATTTATCTCAGTGTGTGGGAACATGTATGTAAGCGTATACTTTATTCGCGTGTTTTATTTGCCCCAATGAAAGGGCCCGTTTGAGCCCGTCTGTTCGCCCCGTGTCGCTGCAATACCACAGAACAGATCCCAGACGTGACAGGACAGAGCCCAGCACTAGAGGACTCTATACCACAGCTACAATCACAACCAGCAGGAGCAACGCAAACAGTGCGCTTCTCTTCCACAAAGGTACGTTTTATGACATTTTATTTGTCCAAAACTATGTACGCCGTACGTAGAGTGGAAGGAGATGAAAAGAAGGAGCAGGAGCAAGATAAATGGATGGCTAGAGAGAGAGAGAGAGAGAGAGAGAGAACAGACAACAATAGTCTCATTCTGTGGCCCTCAGGGGAGAAGAAGAAAAAGGGGATCAGGCTCAACGCCATTCTGTTTCCTATTTCTTTATACGCCTCCCTCATTCCCTGCCCCGCTCTGTGTGTTTTTGTGCATGCGTGTGTGTGTGTGTGTGTGTGTGTGTGTCTGTGAGCATAACCATGCTCACATATGTGCATGGACGTGCTCACTGGCATGCGATCTCTGCCTGTTTGCATTTGCGTATTTCTAACGTGTTTATACTGGACATCATATTTGTTTATACTGGACCTCATATTTGTTTACTCTCTCTCTGTAACCTGGTTCCATCTCCACCACCAGGGGCCCCCAGGGGCCTCCAGGGCTCCATTTGTCCTGGACCCAAACTAACTAGATTCACCCCCAGCTCCAACTTCAACATCAACCCCAGCTGAGCCTAGCATCAATGCCCTGGGTCATTCAGTTTGAGTGTGTGTGTGTGTGTGTGTGTGTGTGTGTGTGTGTGTGTGTGTGTGTGTGTGTGTGTGTGTGTGTGTGTGTGTGTGTGTGTGTGTGTGTGTGTGTGTGTGTGTGTGTGTGTGTGTGTGTGTGTGTGTACGTTTGTGCGTGCCCGGACAGGGCTGGTGACTGACAGATGGCAGACCTGTATACAGACCAACAGACCAAAAGCCCAAAAATCAGACAGACTGTCAGCCTCTGGTCCATTAACTCTGACCAGGTCATCTGATACGTTGTTCCAAGCTGTCTAACCCCCACCCTGCCCACCCCTGCGTCCTCTCGGACCCCTAACGCAGCCCCCCTTGCTTGTCCATCAACCCCTCTAACCCCCACCCCTTAAGAGAAGCATACACACACGCATGCCCGGACGCATGCACGGACACACACACCACGCGTAGACACACACATGCACGCGTGCACACACACACACACACACACACACACACACACACACACACACACAAACACGCACACACGCACACATGCACGCACACACGCACACACAGACCATCTTTCATACATCTATCCCCCAACTCAGTAAGGTCAGTGTCTGTCACTATCCCCTGTCACTAATCATTTTTAACTATAGATAACAGAAGAAGTTTGAATACTGTTTAACAGATAGCAGCCGGTTCAATTTAGAAGATATACGGTTAGAAGCACGCAATGTAGGTTGGGCCTTGTAGTGTAGCTGTAACGTCAGTGGTGGTTTGGGGTAAAAAAGATCGAGGTTTGATTCCCGGGAGAAGCCTTTTTTTAAATACATACACTGTAGGTATAAGGTTAAGGATCTGGGGAGCCCAATGCTGTCCAACAGCTGAATTTTGTGAATTCTGAATTCTGTTCATTCAACAATTTTCAACACGTTGAGCCGCAATGCAACGCATTGTGAGCATGCAGAATAGATCGACTATTTTCAGCTAATATGGCATAATAACCCATTAAGACCTGAGGCCCGATTCTATAAATGCCTTATAAATCAGTGGTTCTCACACTTTCAAGATTTTTCTAAACATTTTCAATGTGCAAAAATAGCAGATGTACAAGCAGATGTACGAGCTCACAGCGCGGCACGAAGTGAAGCGCCGTGAGCTTGCGTACCTGCTATTTTTGAATAGCCAATGCGAAAATCTAAAATGACACAGACACTTTCCCGGTTGTGGGTTAAGATTTGAAACCACATTTTAACACAAACTGTTGGGACATCAGCAACCACCCCCCCCCCCCTCCTCAACTCCTCCCATCTCCACCTCCACCTCCAGAGTGATCAGAGTGCCAGGCCACTGACGGAGCACTGGTCCCCAAGGGGGAATACAAGGGGCAGGCAGGGGTGCTTCTGAGGGTGGGGTATAGGACAACTTGTGTGGGGTCAACTGGCATCTGGCGTCCTGGTCTGGACCCCGCTAAACAGAGCTTGTTTAGGGGTAGAAGCCTGGCTGAAGGAGGGATTATGAGGCTCTGCTCTGATCAGCAGGTCAAGAGGCTGTGGATTATTCAGAGTATACACGGAGCAAACAACACCGACCATGCTGATGTGTCCTCTGTAGCAAACGAGATTCATTCCAATTAATTATGATATTAGGACAGTAATCCCACAGGCCTTTTAACCCATTCAATCTGGGAACGCAGCTACTGTACACATGTCTTCTAAATCCTAACAGGTTTCTAAAAAATGTATGTTTCTATGTCAGGGGTGCTCAAACTTTTTCATGTCAAGGACCCCCAAAATTATATGTATTTGGCCGCCGACCCCCATCTCAAAATATTTTGTTCCAGGGACCCCCAGAAGCAAAGATTTTAGTTAAAAATGTTCATGATTTTTCAAAAATAAATAGCAACGAGTACCGCGATATGAGCTTGTAGATCTGCTATTTTTGAATAGCGAAAGTATAAAATAATGGCTATAGCTAAAGTCTAAAATGACACAGATGCGTTCCCGGTCTTAATGGGTTAATGCCTATAAGATACATGGAGATTTTAAGCAGTGTGATCAGGGCCTTCAGTCAACCATAGGCTATTTAGGGGCATGGGTCCGGGGGCACACCCGGCCAAAATAGACCCGGAGCTGGCAAACAGCAGCTGTCTGTTGTGTCGCCATGCCTACAGAGTTAAACAGAAATGACAATCATGACAATCATTCCAAGACATGACAGATGGCTTCAGTTTTGCATACCTCTGTCTCCTGCTTCTCACTTTTCTCTCCCTCACACTTTCTCCGTTTTATCATCTCAACGCTGTGCCGAATTTGTCGCAACGAAACAAAGGACTTCAAATGCCCCCCCCCCCCCCCCCCGCTCCCAATGAGAACCATCGCCCCGTAATCTTTTAACTGAGCAATGTTTAATAGGGTCGACAAGACTAACAAGCACAGCTGCTTCGCGCTATTTTTGCTTTGTCTCCCTCCTATTAAACATAAACACATGCTGCCGACGCACAGAACACACACCCATGGGGGGGGTCTCACTTTGAAACGATACTTCTACTGTCATGTCTGGGACTCGGCCCTGGGGAAAACATGAAAGGCCAACATCACGCGTGTTCTGGGGGGGCTAGTATTAATGAATCTGGTCAAAGAGCAGAGACAACACGGTATTTACATGCTAAAAGACTGACCTCTACTTTACTGGGGTCCCCCCCCTGAGAAGGATGCAGGAGGTAAGGAGGTGGTAAAGGAGTGAGAACAGGGAGGGGGGGGGCAGAAAGATGGGTTAAAGAGGGATAAAGGTGGGGTAAGACTGGGAGAAAGAAGGGAGCGAGGGGTGCAGAGGAATGCAGGAAAAGGAGGAGAAAAGAGGTCAACTCAGGAAGGCGTCCAGCTGCGTTCGCTCCACTCTGATCTTATCTGCCCGGTTTGCTTGGGGTACACATAGTGTCTCCCTCCTGTTCTCCTCCAGCCCAATCCTCCTCTCATTCATTCCATCCATCCATCCATCCATCCATGCGTATGTCCATCCGTCCGTCCATCCAGCCATCCATGCATCCTTCCTTCCTTCCTTCCATCTGCCAGGATATTCACATATTAAAAAATCACACCCTGTGTGAAGGAAGCGGTGCCTTTGGGGCGGGCCTTAACTCATTTCAATGCGTCCCTATTGGTGGTCTGAGTCCACTTACCAAATTTGTACTCGGGAGCATGCTGCAAACTGGAATGATGGCTGTTTAAAGCCCAGCCAATGGGCAGACAGAGGGGGCGGGGCTTAAGTAATGACAGTTAGTCCCTATTGCTGGCTTTAGTCCATGTACAAAATGTGTACTCCATAGCATGCTGCGAACTTGAGTTATGGCTGTTTGAAGGCCAGCCAATGGGAAGACAGAGGGGGTGGGGCTTCAGCAATTCATGCTGGTCCCTATTGGTGGTCTAAGTCCACATACCAAATGTGGACTTGGTGGCATGCTGCAAACTGGAGTTATAGCTGTTTAAAATCCCGTGCTCATCCCGTGCTCATACGGGCGCGGGGGGTCCCTGGACCCCTCTTTGATAACTTCATCAATTCATGCTCGTGCCTATTGGTGGTCTAAGTCCACATACCAAATGTGGACTTGGTGGCATGCTGCAAACTGGAGTTATAGCTGTTTAAAATCCCGTGCTCATCCCGTGCTCATACGGGCGCGGGGGGTCCCTGGACCCCTCTTTGATAACTTCATCAATTCATGCTCGTGCCTATTGGTGGTCTAAGTCCACATACCAAATGTGGATTTGGTGGCATGCTGCAAACTGGAGTTATAGCTGTTTAAAATCCCGTGCTCATCCCGTGCTCATTCGGGCGCTGGGGGTCCCTGGACCCCTTTTTGATAACGTCATCAATTCATGCTCGTCCCTATTGGTGGTCTAAGTCCACATACCAAATTTGGACTTGGTGACAGGCTGCAAACTGAAGTTATAGCTGTTTGCTTCTTTGCCGTGCTCATCCCGTGCTGAAACCGCCGGTCGGACGGACGGACGGACGGACGGACGGACATACAAAAGTCAAAAGCCACGTATAGAGCGGTTGGCACCGCTAAAAAATGTCAAAAAATAAAGCAAATAGCAGATCTATCAGCTTAAGTTGTTAAAAGTCCTACAAGTCCTAAAAAGGCCTACACTCACACACACACACACACACAGGACTGTGCCTGAGCATGTGATGCTTCATTTACTGCTGTCTTTCAGAGAGATGGGGGGGGGGGGGGGGGGCAGAATGTAAAAACAGAGAAGAGAGGCAGGAGACAAGAAACAGGCCAACAGAGGTCAGGGCAATTAAACCAAATGAGAACCTGGTGATTCAGAACAGCGGTGTGTGCTGTGAGGAAGACATCATGTCTGGATCAAAACGACTCATTTCAACTCACCTGATCGGATCCTGTCGTCTGCCACAAATAAATCAATGACATTCTTCTGCAAATAAAAACATAATTCTTGCAGACAGACATCCGCTTGCTAAAATAAGCACAATCACATTATCTTATTTATGTTTCATCCAATTCAAATCCATCCAGATTGCTTGTTTAGTCAACAGGCCCATCTGAGGTCAAGGTCTATATGCTACTGTACGACTAGCCTCGGAAACCCATGCCTTTTTTTTACTGCAGGACTGAATGAGAGCATTATGTACACACCTACATGACGTCAAAGGCTCATCTTTATTTTAAATGTTAAATGTAAATGTTAAACGGCTGAGTGGGTAGAGAGGCCTTCTGGTAATCAGATGTTCACCGGTTTTTCTCCCGGCCGGCCCGTGTCTGTGTGTCAACGTGTCCTTGAGTAAAGACGCTTAACCCCTAACCCCTCAAAATATTTTCATCAGATAGCTTGTACACTCTTGTAGGGCTCTCCCCTGAAAAGTAGTAGTCACTCAGAGACCCCTCAGTGGACTGAGATTCTTTGATTCGAGCAGTCTTTTTTTTTTCTCTTCAACTGTTGATTTCTTAGTTTCACCTACTTCTAAGTTTGTCTACCTACTGTACTTCCACTACGTAGCCTTCAAAATGAAACTTTTGTTGACTAATTACAAGTTTCCAATAGTGTTAGTCACTCTAGTCACTCAATCCTGCCATTTAATATATATATATATATTTTTTTACAGGAAATCCAATTGAAATTCAATTCTATTGAAGCCGTCTTGACATTGGCCATTAGTAAACAAAGCAACAGACATGGATTTAATACAAGATTTTGGCAAAACTTCATATTTATGATATGAAAACCATGCTTGTGCTACAGAACTCTACTAAACACAATCTGCAAGCAGTCTGATGCATTATCGTCAATTAAAATAAACCGTCTGCTGTCATATGTACGGTAGTTGTCTTAATAGATGTATTGATTATAAATGCTCAAAAACAATTATATGGCTCTGCTGCTATGTTGACTATACAACGTGTCATAGTCATACACGTTACATATGTTGACTATGTAACGTGGTCTAAATCAGCATTGAAATGCTTGTAAATTGTAACGACTAGTAGAATATTGACAGTAAAATTCACCTGAATCTGATTCAACCCGTTTGAAGTCTGAGTCAGACACAGCCCTAGACTCTAGTAGTCTTGCATTATCACTTTTAATGTAATGTTACCATTTTCAGGTAAATAACATTGACTTGAATTGAATAGAAGTGAAGAATAAGTTATGTTATACAGCTCTATGGTCGGAAAAGTGACAGACAAATATGAAAGATCTCCTGGTCTAGAGTAAGTGTTTGAAAGCAGACCAAATGGCAAAAAAATCAGTCCAAGATTGAAATCTTTGAATGAAGACGAGAAAAAAAGAAAACATCCAAAGATTGCTACGTGCTGCTGTCCTGCATTATGCCTCAAGACAGACTGAATGACTGAGGATGTGAGAAAACAATAACAAAATAAGGTTTGAATTGGCTCCGTGTCAGTGAGAGAGATTTCGTATGGAGATATTGCATGAGTAGTGCTAAGTGGATTAGGCTAACCTTACAGCTAGGCACACAGCCTTCACTCTGCACTGACACAGAGGAGCGCTCAACTCCTTCCCAGATGCAGAAGCCAGTCAACGCTGTCAAAGAGCTGAAGAGGGTGCATGCATGGTAAATCACTTTACAACACTACACCATCAGTGTGGCAGCAATCAAATTCAGAGAACGATGGTTTGTACAGAAGGACACTTTCTCTGACAGTGAGAGGATTGTGTACTGGTGCTGCTCAATATATTGTGTCAGCATCGACATAGTGACATTGCAACGGATAGCTAATGCAAATTGGGTCAGTCAAAACTAGCCTACTAAAACACTTTCACTTCTTGATAGAAAACAAAACTAGAAAGGTTCACATCTTTCAGACCATCTGATAAATAACACACATTCTACGTTCACAGAGGTCAACCAGAGTATTGAACAACCTTAGCCTTATTACCCTATAACCACATCCTTATTATTTCCGCCTCTAAAGTAACCCTCGTCCACAGGTTGCCAAAGTCTGGTCCGGGGATCGCCAGGGGTCTAAACCCTTACAGATCTGTAATTCTGACTGTTATGGGCCCATTCGTTCCATTTGTACACTCTCACAGTTACATAAACATTGAGGAGTTTTACAGTGTATTTCGGTGACATGTCTCAAGTCATGTCCATGGCCTATTTCATATCAAACTGGGGTTCTTTGATCTGAAAAGGGTTGAGAATCACTGCCTAATCATTACTAGAGTGATTGATACATTTCAAATGATGAAATTATTTAGGTCCTGCTTTTTTATATTGCAATACATATTGCATACTATCTATCTATCTATCTATCTATCTATCTATCTATATATATATATATAGGCCTATATGTCTGTGTGTGTGCGCGTGTGCGTGCGTGCGTGCGTGCGTGCGTGCGTGCGTGCGTGCGTGCGTGTGTGTGCGTGCATGCGTTTTCCCCAACATCGCTCAGTCCTATCACATACCAAAGTTGCAGTGCGTTCATGGAGGTTTTATTTGAGGCAGCCATACAAAGAAAGGTGCATTTCAAATCCACAAATTAAAAATAATTACCAGCAAACACAGATGCAAGCGGTGTTTAAATCGGCTGTGCCAAAATTAGACCACAATTGGTGGTTAATCCAGTTGCCAAAAATGAGACCGCCCACCATTAAGTCCCTAACAAACAAAATCTTAATTATCCTCGCTAATTTGACGAGCTATATTTTTCACCCGCCTGTTTCCCTGCTGTAAGTGGAAAGTGCAATTTGGGTGCCGAGTGCCTTACAATGTTGGGATTTAAGCCAGTTCTCCTAATTAAAAGTATATTATTGAGGCACACTGCACGGGTGGCTTGGCTGCAATTCTTAACAACAAGGTTTATGGTAAGCAGCTTGATTTGGGTCACGTCTTATTTTGGGTATTGTGTGCTGAACAATTCAAATTCCATATTTAAAGGACCAGTTGGGCTACTATAAATACACACTGCTCTTTAGTTTAACAGTTTTACATCCAAGATCATTGTTTGGAGTGTAAAAGGATTCATGTGTGGTTCTCAGGATAAAATGGCACCACACACCATGAAAGTGTAATAACAGCACATTTCATTATTGAATCAAGACATATTCGAGACATGTAATATTGACTGACACAGAAATACTCAAAAGGGCACTGGAAAGGATTACAATATGGCTTCCCAGATGTCCCACAATTCCACATATAAAAGTCTAATTCTGCCCTTTTTTCAGGATCAAACTCATATTGCACACATCAGTGGCGCACAGAGACTCTCTCTCGCTCTCTCTGTTCTCACTCTTTGCATGTCCATCTCTCTGTCGGTTTGTCAAACCCCACAACCAGAACCACATGACAATGAACAAAAACCTTATTCCAGAAAAACAAACAAGTCAAACGAAGAGGGCTTCTCAGGTTCCATCACGAACAGCTGTTCCAGGGTTTATTAACGATCATCATGAAAAGATACAGAGACCTGCTGCGCTGGACAGCAGCACCGTGTCAATGATGTGTGTGTGTGTGTGTGTGTGTGTGTGTGTGTGTGTGTGTGTGTGTGTGTGTGTGTGTGTGTGTGTGTGTGTGTGTGTGTACGCAAGTCCAGCAACTGAACCATCACAGGGTTAACAAGCCTAGGCTGTCGTGTGGCATGCACGTACGTACACACACACACACACACACACACACACACACACACACACACACACACACACACACACACACACACACACACACACACACACACACACACACACACACACACACACACACACACACACACACACACACACACACACACACACACACACACACACACACACACACAAAAGGCTACATCTAACATCTCCACACATTTATCTCAAACCCCATTCCAGCTGACCGAGTGAAAAACAGATGTATGAGAAAAGCATGAGAAGGAGAGAGGAGACAAACTAAAGTAGAAAAAGAACACAGAGAGAGAGAGAGACTAACAGATAGAGAGAGGAGTGAGACAAAGGAAACAAGAGAGAGATGGTGGAGCTGATAGTTTGTCCACATGTTATGTCCAGATCTTCCATGTAAGCTGAGAACAGTGGACATCTGTGATCAAAACTGTCCAACCATGCACTCAGGACTCATTTTATGAGCAGTTTGAGAGGAACAGAAACTATGCAGATAAGGAGTCCCTATAGAATGAATGGAGATGCACTTTAGTACATGAGAACTCACACATACTGTATACAAAGAGGCACACATGCAAACGAATGCACTCATTCGTGCTCAAACGGCTGTCGCCTGCCGACAAGAACTGATCTGCAAGCTAACAATGTGTCATGCAGTTCTTGTCGGCAAGCAACGCCGTTGTGCGGCAGATTATACATTGAGCTTGATGCACACATCAAAAGGTAAGGCAAACAGGCTTACAAGAACACACGCACACACACACACACACACACGCGCGCGCGCGCAGAAAGGCGTGGACGCACAAGAATGCAGGCAAACACTGTCGGGTTTCTCAATATCTAAAAAAACACATGGACATTGATAAAAAGTTTCAACATGTGGAGTGTGGACTATATTTCAGAGTACAACATTTACCCACCCCTCCCTCCCTCCCATACCTTCCTTCCCTCCCCCCACCACAGTGCACCCATCTGGTCTGAGCAGTGTTGGTTCTGATGTCAGCTGAAAGTCACAGCATCTGTCCAGTGTCCACCAGAACCACAGCACACTCATTAACACACTCACTTAACACTCACTTAACGCACATTATCACAATGAAACAGCACCCTCGAAACACTACACACATACTGTACGCACATTATCGTCACTGTCTGTCAAGCAGAAACCTTGTGTCTGCACACAAATAAAAACATATTAAAAGAGCTTGTGAGTAAGTACTACATTGGCTTCATTAAAACGGAGGCTGAAAAGTAATGCTTTTGGACTACGTTTTCTGTCAAACAGCAACGACATGCTAGCCAGCTTGCACTGCACTGGCACACGTATGAGCATGAGCACACTCACTTTACGCACGCACGCACGAACACACACACACCTCAACTCTGACTCTCTACAGCGTGAGATCAGTTCCAGAATCCAGTGAGACAGGCTAATAGTTGTGTAACAAAGTTGTATTTATGTTCACATCGCCGGGAGAAAGCGATGTGCGTAAACTTTACATTATGAAAGTTGGGAAAGCCTCTTAGGGCACATTAAGCCGTCACCCACTTTGGCACACTGCCTGACCCACTATGACACTGATAACTTAACTGCAGTGATTGTGGTTGGATGTTAAATCCTCTATGTCTTTCACAGGGCTGTAAATAATGTGGAGAGAATTACTGCGTGACTTAGTTGGTTATCCCTTACCGTTTGAGGCTTTGAACTAACAACCGTCGGGTTTTAGTCTAATACGGCTCCATAACTCTTGTATCGTCTTTCTTTCCCACAACGTTAATCAAAACCTCTGAAGAGCCATGCTTCATTCAAAAAAGGGAAAGAAAAGGTGAAATATATCTCTCTGAGAAACACATGCAGCATGCAGTGATAAACAAAGCAGGAAATAAACAAGCCAGGAAATAAACGGAGTGAAATGGTTACACCTGAGGGTGGAACTGTTTAACATCTCTCCAAGTCTCTCTCTCCATCTCGTTGTGTGTTTACAGTACTTTGTGATAGTCCCCCCACCCCAATTTGAACTTTGGGTGAATGTAAACATAAAGCTAACAGATTGACCTGTGAAGGTACAGCTCAGGAGATGAGAAACCAGGGGATAAAAGAAAAAAATATAATAATGTGGCTCCAATGTGGAACTCAGAATTCATGTGGCCAGCCTGTGACATCAGTCATTGTCGACTCGACTTCCATTATTGTCAGTCAGTCATCTACTTCCATTATAAAATTAATATAATTAGATAAAATAGTTTTAAAATAGTTTTGGTGCTAATCGGTACAGTGGCTTGCGACATAAGCTCCACACACACGCGCGCGCACGCACGCACGCACACAGACTCCCTTTTTATAGAGATGGATAGCCTCTTGCAGAGCCATGCTGTAAAAAAGGAGGGAGACGAAAACAAGCTGGGGTCTAATAATAGCTTGACTTCTGTGTGGATCTCAGACTTCATGTCTATGACGACAGTCATCTGTGACGTATCTATGACATATGACTCCAATTTTGGGCAAGGTTTGAGCCCCGTCCAATCGCCATTGACATAACATCACTGCCGGATGGTAACCTGGTACTGTATGTCCAAAACCGATTAAACCCAGAGCTTGTAGATCTGCTATTTTCACTACTTTTGCGCAACACTCTTGTATGAAGAAGTAGGGCATTCATTTAAAAAGTTGAAATATGGAAATACAAGGTTTCTGCCTGACAGCGACAATATAGTTATGTAAATGGATGGAGGTACTTCCTTTGCCTACTAGCAGCGTGCACTAGAAATCTGGCGCTGATCGGTCTAGCCGTTTACGAGATTAGCCCCCAACACACACAGACAAACTCACAGTCAGACCCATTTCTAGACAGCTCGCCTCCTACAGAGCCACCGTAAAAGGTGGACAGACGGGAAACACGCACGCACGCACGTGCACACGCACACGCACACACACACACACACACACACACACACACACACACGGTGTTAAGTTGTTGAAAAGTGTCTCTCTATCATGACATCATAACACGGCCGGGTGATGCTGTTCGTTCAAAAGGGTTCAGGTCGAGTTTTACGGGTCCGCCTCTCATTAAAGAGGTGCTGGGAGAGTGACGAACCTGTCGAGTTTTTTTTACATGAACCAGGCATGTCTGGATCACTGATACTCTGCCTTGAGGCTCCTGGCAGCAGATGCCCTGGGACTGTTATGAACAATCCACGGCGCCCTGTTCCAACTCTGCTTCTCTGTTAGTCTAGGTTCAGATCCAGAGATGCTATCTGGCGTAGTAAATCCAGGTGTGTTGGTGTCTGAGTCCAGTCCCATGGTTTGGATTCAGCCTGGCTAACATTCCTGATGGATTAAGCAGGTGGTATATACTGACTAAATGACTGATACTGAATACCTAGATTCATGCTAGGCTCATTAGCCGACGACAGGATCGAAATGAAAGCTGCCACATATGCTTTCTGCTTTGCAGGTTTTGGTTAAGGAGGTCACATCTGAAAAAACATTTTGGAGAGAAAATGTATATGTTTTCACAAAAACATGTGTTTTCTCTCCAAAATGATTCATCAGATGTCCTAAAAAAAACACATAAAAAGCTGTTTTGTTCATCTGAGTATATTTGTTAATTTAGGTAAATGTACCTAAATTAACAAAGATACTTGACACACTGTGATACAAACTCATAGAGGTAGCATTCGTTTTAACAGCCTTGTCAGGCAGCCCGGCGACCATAGGGAAGGCGTTTAAGAGATTTCCATCACCACCCACCCCCCCCATTAAAAAGCTATTCACCTTGTCACCTGTCACTTGTGATAATTATAGAAAACATCATAATAGTTTCCATGTCTGCCACCCTGTCTGCTCAATGTCTCAGTCCTCTAACAAGGCCATTTCCCTTCTCGTCTTGCGTGCAACAAAACTACGCTGGCAGTTGCTCAGGAGGTACAACTGCCGCCTCCTGGCTTTGTGTCGAAGTGCTCGTGAGCAAGACACTGAACCCCTAACTGCTCCACTGATCAAAGTGGACAGATAAAAATGACAGTGTTCCATTTTCCAAAACATGAATATATCCAATTGTAGAAGATGCACTCAGCAAGTTTCACAGCAGTTTTGTGTGCAAGTGGAAATGTAGGCCTAATGCTACATTGACACTAGCAGTGACAAAAGCTACAAAACAACAAAGTGTGGTCAACTAGTGAGAAAAATATAAAGGCTTGGATTAAAAATAACAGAGACTGGCACATGGCAATAATTGGTTTTACCTGCATTACAAGCCGGAATTGTGTGTAAAGGAATTGTGTGTAAATGGTGACACAAAAACATATGATTGATTGATGCTTCACTGTGTCATTATAACGATGAAATATGTTTTTGTAGCTTTTGTAGGTCATCAAGCAGTGACAAGGCTACTAGCTTCATGTCGCTGGCTTCCACTGAAAATGGCTTGTATAGCCTGTCACTGCTAGAGTGAATGTGATGCTTGGGTTAAGGTCATCATGGAGCTAACCAAAATCAGTATATTGTCATCTTCTGGGGAACATGAATTCCATGGCAATCCAGTCAGTAGTTTTCATGATAGTTGTTGTTGTGAATAACATTAAATTAAAGTCAGATTGCTATAAATATGAAAAATAGACATCAAAATCAAGTTAACATTGAATAACTGCTCCTCGGATGAGTTAAATAATGTTCAACATATTTCAGCAGTACAACATAATAAATGACTCTCCATTTTTAATTCATTTCCATCCACCTACGGTAAAAGGGATAAACTTGATGTCAGCACCCAACCACAAGCAACAGTTAATTTGGCCCATATGTTTGTGATAGGGCTGATGTATGGTTATATAACTGTCTGATACTCAAGATCACTACATTATTTACTGTAGCATTTCCATTTGTCGGAGATAGCAGATCTACAAGCTGACAACGCGTCACAAAGCAACATTTTTAATAGGGCTTAAGTCATTAAATAAAATGTTAAATTAACGTGTATTTTATATTGATTTAATTGCTTGTTCATTGTATAATGATACGTGTTACGTGTTTTTTCATATATTGAAGTTTAATATACTTCATGTAAAAGTTTTATCTAAGTGATTTGTGTGATTTATTTCTTCGCTCACTAAATGTTGTTGGACAAAAATATGGGGGTCAAAATATGGGTCAAAACATCGGTCATCGGTGGTCTAGGACTCTGATCGGCATTGGGCCCCTAACATCTAGCATAGTTCGGGCTCTAGTATTTACTGTAGTATTTACTTCCTCTGCTCTCTGAGATGCGTGTAAAAGCAACAACAGACACCGATATCAACGTAAACAGCCTGTAGTGTTGTTCCTCAATAGCTGCCCCCTTCTGGAACTTTCTTGGCGCTTTACTGCTAAACATCTGAAAAGGTTATGACCCATCCAATCTGGTGCTTAAATATGAACACATGGACGCAAAATGTCTCAATTGCACAGTTATCGCTCCTTGCCTCCTCCTAACTGATCCCTCTCTCACTTCTCCCCTTCAGTTCCATCAGCCAGGCACAACAGTGAACATGACAAAGTGAGACATCTTGTCAAGGTCCAACTTCAAAAGGATTAATTGCCTCCAGCCAACTCATTCTATCAAGTATCTGACGGAAACTGATGGGTGTGTCAGATACACTCTGTGGCCAACTCCACTCGGCTGTTAAAGACGCTTGGCAACAGAATCACAATCTGGATCAGAAACATACTATTGTCAATCAGGGAACACACAAAGAATTTGCACTGGCCCATGGCACAGCTACAAGCCAGGTTAAATCAATTAACAGGACTACCCACAAACAACGACAAATTCAGACAGCAGACATAGGACTCTATCGATTTTATGCTAATTTATGCTCCGTTGTGTGATGGTGTCGCGTACCGAGAATAGCCAATATACAAGCTCACAACGCGTCGCATCCGTGATGCGTTGTGAGCTTGTGTATCGGCTATTTTCTGCTGCACAACAAAGACTAAATCAGGCTTTAGATCATGTACCACATCACTGCAGGGGTCACAGACGTAGGCGTGAGAGATGGATTGGGTCCAGAGTGAGTTCCGTTCTGCCCAGCCACCTACCCTGCTGCTTCCCTCTCTCTGTACCTGTGGTCCTGAACAGGATGTCGTGTAGAACCCACCAGCAGGCCGCTGTTTATTTTTCATGTGGAAGAATGTGAGTCGGCCCGCTGCTAAACAGTGTGGTTTTACAAAGCTAACTTTAATAAGAAGGCCGATGAGAGATGGAAAGGGGAAAGGGTGTGTGTGTGTGTGTGTGTGTGTGTGTGTGTGTGTGTGTGTGTGTGTGTGTGTGTGTGTGTGTGTGTGTGTGTGTGTGTGTGTGTGTGTGTGTGTGTGTGTACATGCGTGTGTCGTGTGAGAGTGAGCGAGGTCAAGGAGCACTATATGCACACATGCATGTGTGCAGACGCATGCACCTGGGGGATTTTGTTGACCCACCCAGAAGAACCCCTTGACCCCCCCTCCCCATCCCAAAGCACACGACACATCCCTCTCTAAAAGACACAATAGGCTCTCCTCTCCTTCCACAAATAAACTCAAGAGGCTCAGAGCCTTCTGGCATCTTGCTCAAGTGAACGGCAAGCAGAAGCACTGCACTCCTAAAGTGGTTTTACCTGTAATAAATATATATATATTTTTAAATCTTTATATTTTCTTATTTTATTTTCCTGCATTGTTTTATTGTTGTTAGCACAGTCTTGCAGAACATGCCATACCAACATTTCACTGCTTGTACCTGTATGAGTGAGTGACAAACAAAACCCTCTCGAATCTCGAATCTCATCTTCTTTCACAGGACACCAATCTAGCAGAGCTGTTCCGTGCAGCCTGCTGTCCACATGATGAGACCATCTGCAGTGCTTTGTCCTAAGAGAGATCTACATGATGAGACCATCTGCAGTCCTTTGTCCTTCAGCATAGTGAGATCTACAAGTTGGGAAACCCCAGAGACTCCCTGGTCTGGGAATAGTTGTGAAATCTGTATGTAAGAGTGTATGTGTGCACGTGCATGTGAGTGTGCACGTGCGTGTGTGCGAACGCACACAAGAATCTCACTTGAATGTATGGCAAAGGGATAGATCATAGACCATTAGTATTGTTTTTCTTTTTTCAAGTTGTACATTTGTTGTATTATTCCTTATTCTATATCATTTAAATCGCCTGCAGCAGCATAACTATTACAATTTAAACCTTTATTTAACCAGGTGAGTCCCATTGAGATTACGAGATCTCTTTTTGGAGGGAGCCCTGACCAAGATAGCAGCAATTACATTGTTGCATACAACAAGGAAACAGTAGAATCACAAATAGCAAACATTTAGTAGAAACTCTCAGAATCACGTCTAAAAGATAGACAAGGAAACACAATCTATCTAAGGAATCAAGTTACAAATTCCACCTGAATCTGCCATGAAATCCTTCGCTACATTTTTGAAAGTCCTAATCGGATCAGCTCATCTGGCTGCAAGTGGTTCCAGGCTGCAGGGGCAGCAAACATAAATGCCGGTTTGCAGAGTTCAGAACGAACCTTACGGATGGACAGCAAGTGGATGTCAGTTGAACGCAAAAATACTTACTAGTAAACCACAGACGTAAGAAGGAAGAAAACCAAGAGTGAGGCCAATGAAGGCCATCTAATCTAGGCATATAGGGTGATTGAGAGCTTTGCAGCCAGTGATAAACCTCAGAGCACTGTGGTACACAGTAACCAGTAACCACTAGTAGATACTAATTCAATCTGACTGCTCTGCAGAGTTATAATTTTAGGAAGATAAACTGATATCTTCATGGCATTGGTAAACAACATAAATGTATTAATTTGCATTCAACACAGGTTTCAAATACAATCTGTGTAACAAATCACCTAGAAGATCTTCATAACTGATTTCATCCACTATGAAGTTCATATAGCCATAGCCAACAGGTTCAGCCATACTGAAACACATGCAACACAAACACGCTCTGCGCACAGACACACACACATGACAGCACGCATATAAATACAGATAGACTGATAGCGCACAGTAGCATGTGTAATCAATGCACAACCAAGGAACAGCCTTTAGCCCAGTGGAACAAATCTCAAATGAGGCTACTTATAAAAACATATTTCCTGCGTGCATTGTTTTAAGGGGTTCATTAATGGATCTTGCAGGGTTCCTGAATTTGTCCTGTGGTGCTGGCTTGTATAGGTAGTCTATATACACAGCTAGCTTCCTGTGTGTTTTATTGTGGCTTTAAAATCCAATCCAGCCCCGGGGTAGGTGCTAGAGTCCCCCCACGTGGGGCTCCATCTCCACCAGCAGGCTTTCCCCGTCTCCTCTGTCAGATCTGAGAGCAGCAAGCTGGGTAGGGAGAGCCTCTTTTACGTCCTCCCTGGAGATCAGAGCTGATCCCCAGACAATGAGGCTAACACCAGTAGATCCATAGTAGGATCCATATTAAGAAGATAGATTTTGACAATCGTTCTTATAAAGACAAAAGCCAGGGTGTGCATTCCTACTCCAGGTGTGTAAATGAGACCTTATCTGATAGAAGTTGGATCAATCACACAGCCAGTGATCGGACCTGTTGCCCCCATACCCCTAACACCACAGGGTTGATATAATATACAGGCTTAACCACATTAACCCTGGTGTCCCTATTTTGGGAAAAATGTTAATTGTTTTATAAAACAATTCCAAATTCTTCAAAATGTTCCAAAATTTTTGTCACTATTTTTTAAAATAGTGAAAATAGTATAAAAGCTCACAAGACGTTGCATCGCGATGCACTGTGAGCTTTTAGAACGGATATTTTCACTATTCTTCATACGACAAAGTGTGTATAGTGTATATAAGTGGTTGAACAGCTACAGTAGACGACAAGCCCAGTCTCAGATCTTACAAGGCCGTGCGGCTATGATTTCACTTATATCGAACACGAACACACTGGTTAACTGTAAAAACAGTGGGATATAATCACAGATGGACAAAACGAAAACGACTACAATTTAATCCTGCTGCATTTTCAACACGTCAACAGACAGATTCAGGCAGAGCGTTGTGCGTTCCAGCGTCCCTTAAGGGACGGCTCATGTATTGGTGTTGACTGCATCAAGGCATTGTTTCTGGAGGCTGAGAGGCAGAGTAGTCACGCCAGGCCGTCTCTAGATGCTGGCAGGGGGGGGAATAGGGACTGGGTGACCCAGTCTGAGCTCTGATGCTAATAGGTGTGGCTGGCATGCTGCGGAGATTTGGGCCGGTGCCAATATCACACATATACTTTAGACTGTATGCCCCCTGGACTGTAGCAGAGCCATTAAATGGACTTTTAATGCAATATGCAGACATGACAATTCACTGCCCCCCCCCCCACCCCACCCCACCCCACCAACACACATACACTTTACACATGGTTCTAATAAGGGGAGGCAGCCAAAACGTGTGTGGACTAGTATGTACAAGTGTGTGTGTGTATGTATGTATGTATGTATGTATGTATGTATGTATGTATGTATGTATGTATGTATGTATGTGTGTATGTGTGTGTGTGTGTGTGTGTGTGTGTGTGTGTGTGTGTGTGTGTGTGTGTGTGTGTGTGTGTGTGTGTGTGTGTGTGTGTGTGTGTGTGTGTGTGTGTGTGTGTGTGTGTGTGTGTGTGTGTGTGTGTGTGTGTGTGTACACATGTGTAAATGTGTGTGTTGGGGGGAGGGCGGGGGGCTCTTAAGTAGAGGGACTCAGGGAAATGGACAGCCTGTCTCGTGGCTGTCAGTCTGTTACATAAGTGAGGACAGGGGAAGACATATTCTGAAGATACAGGGGAGACAGACATCCTCTGAAGGGACAAAGGGACAGGGGAGATGTATGTCCTCTGGAAGGACAGGGGAGACGCACATAGGCCTACTCTAAATGGACAGGAGAGACGGATTTCCTATGATGGGACAAAGGCACAGGGGAGACAGACGTCCTATGAAAGGACAGGGGAGATGGACGTCCTCTGAAAGGATAAAGAGACAGGGGAGACAGAGGTCTTGACTTCCTCTGTAGGGACAGGGGAGATGGACGTCCTCTGAAGGGACAAAGGCACAGAGGAGATGGACATTCTCGACACTGCATCTTTATTACCCCAGCAGACTTCATCCTTTAAAATACAATGAACGAGTGGTGGAAATAAATAAAGGGCTCCTGGTTCAGTGGTTCATTAAGGATCAGTCTTCTTTCTATACAGTATAGCTGAGATGCTGCCCCCTGTTGGTGCCTTGTGTTTATGCATACTGCAAGGTTAGCTCCCTGGCAGGGAGGACATATAACTTCAGTGGCAGAAATGCCGCTCATGCTGCCTGTGATACTCACACACGCGCACACACACACACACACACACACACACACACACACACACACACACACAGACATACCTTGGCTTGTGATCCTGGCTGTGAGAGCTTCAGGTTTCAGGACGCAAAAGATGGAGCTAAAGGCAGAGGTTCTCTGCTTACAGCGTCGTGTGGAGAGAGGTGCCCGAGTCGGCTCCTCAAAGACTCAGGGACAGACCAACAGACAAATGATTTATACACATCCAACACACACACGCACACACACGTACACAAGTATTCATAGAAAAAGTTCAGATCAACACCATACAACCATGGAACTTGAACACACACACACACACACACACACACACACACACACACACACACACACACACACACACACACACACACACACACACACACACACACACACACACACACACACACACACACACACACACACACACACACACACACACACACACACACACACACACACACACACAAGCCCCAAACTTGCTCCCACAGTGGGGTTCAACATTGGCGTCAGCTTGGTCAAGAAAAGCCAAGGAAGCTAAAATCAAAGCCAAGCTAATCATCTGATAAATGCAGTGCTGAAATAAACACATTAGCAGAGAAATGTTCACAGGTTCTGGGGTTGAGCAATCTAATTGTCAAGACGGTTAAAGAAAAATAGTGAGCTGGCACTTCGTTCAGTCAAATTCACAACAAACAAAGTGCCCTGTTGTTTCGCCAACAACAAAACACCATCATCTGGGCCAGATACGAGAACGAGTGCACTTTAAATAGTCTCCTGAATACTTGTGGTGGCATCGTATTCCCACGCCAAACCCACTTGATTACAGAGTAATTCAGCACAATGGACAGGAAAATGGGACGTAACACATGATACAACAATACAATCCCCATGTAATTGCATTAAAATGCAGGAGTAACTGTAGGGGTGGAATGAGCTATTTCAAATCAGTTGTTTTTTCCTTTTCTTTTTTTACGATACAAGGTAACTCTGATTATGTCCGTAACGATTCATCTGGGTTTTAAAGCCCTTGAGCTGTCCAGAGGTAGTGAAACTACAACAAACACGTGCACTTAATTATGTTTAGCTTACCCACTGCTTAATTCAGTTCATACTAGAGAAAGAAGCAACAACCTAGACCAGCAACACAGACACTTTCCTAGGCTCAGCGGCCTCCAGACTGGGAAATGGAATGTGCTGAAAGTGGTCCAGAAATTCCAGTTGAGTGAACGTTTTCACCTGCTCCAAGTTGCTGAGCCATTCACTACCAGACAGAGAGAGAGAGAGGGGAGAGAGAGAGAGAAAGAGAGAGAGAGAGAGAGAGACAGACAGACCCCAGCATCCATGTTCTGGGGGGAACATTAGCCCAAACAATTGCAGAGCTACAAGGCAAGCTCACAACAAATTATAATAATTTTCCAACTCCAAGCACATAAACAGCAACATCAGCAACACCTTTAACTCAACATGAGACGGATATCTGGATATCTGCTAAACAACGAGAACCTCTCCACATGGGACAATGATAGCCTAGTCATCATGGTGCAACATGAAGCTTTCTTAAGAATACACTTCCATAAAGGATTCGGTGAATGTGTGTGAGTGTGAGTGTGAGTGTGAGTGTGAGTGTGAGTGTGTGTGTGTGTGTGTGTGTGTGTGTGGCATCATGCATGTCACTGTGCTTTTCACCCAGGGGAACTATCACAAGCTCTGTAAACGAACACCAGCCGCCAGGCGAGACCAAACTTGGCACATGACTGATCCGTCTATTAATGTCAACAGGACTCAGGCAGGACGTCCCGTCCACTGATCTGACAAGCGTTTATCGACGTCTCACCATGAGACCTCCTGTCCCAGCATGGACCCTGCACGGGCTTATGAACAGTGATCCTCTATAGAGAGGCAATCGTCCAAAACACATACACATCCATGCGTGTGTAGGTGGGCGTGTTTGTGCGCACGCACACACACACACACACACACACACACACACACACACACACACACACACACACACACACACACACACACACACACACACACACACACACACACACACACACACACACACACACACACACACACACACACACACACACACACACACACAAAACTATCAAAGACATCTGTAGATTTACAGAAGGTGGTGGGTGTCCATTCATTCTTAAGGTACACGTTATGTACTTGCAGAGCCCGTGTTTCCTGTGAGGTGGTGTGTGTGTGTTGTGGGGGGGGGGGTGGCTATGGTGCAATGACAGTAAAGATAAAAGCTTAATGCTTCTTTGCATGACGGCGTCGCTCACTGAAAAGGACCTTTCTTGTACATATTTTCGGCAAGTAAGTAAGTGAGCTCTTTTTGCCGAGCAACACCATCATGCGACTAATCATCAATCGGGTTTAAGAAGCAGTGGGACAAACCTGGAGGACAGAGACACTCCTGGCCAACGTCCCTCGCCGCCCTCAGCTTAGGAGACAGCATATATACTTTCTACAGACAAAAAGAGAGAGAACTCCATTCAGAAAATGCATATATCAACAAAACATTCATCACACATGTACAGTACAATCTAAATACCAAACGTGATGGATTATTAAAAACGTGTTGTAGACAATATAGTCTATTATCCGAACATTTACCAAAGAATCGTTCCATTCCTTGCCAAAGAATGTTGGCACGGAATGGACTGAGGTTAAAACAATCTTAATGACTGTCATTAGCAATTATAAGATCATAATCTTGGTGTTTTCGCATGTAGCTCTGTAAGGAAAAGGGTTTCCTCAATTTATTTTCCATGTGATAGAATAGGTTCATGCCCACCATGAGTGGTTATGCCACATGCAGTGGTGGAAAGTAACTACGTACATTTACTTAAGTACTGTAGTAATTTTTTTAGGTATTTGTACTTTACTTGAGTATCTCCAATTTCCAATACTTTTACTTCTACTCCACTACATCTCAGAGGCAAATATTGTACTTTTACTCCACTACAATTATTTGAAAACTTTAGCTACTAGTTACTTTTAAATAAATATTTTGATTATTATTACAAAACATACATTAATCACTTCAGCCCTATATACATTTCAGCCATTTGAAAATAGCCAATCTACAAGCTCACAATGCGTCGCGATGCGACACATTGTGAGCTTGTAGATCTGCTATTTTCAAAAGATTTTTATACATTTGAAAACTTGAAATGGGATATTTTGCATAATGAGTACTTTCTACTTTTGGTACTTTAAGTACACTTTGATGTCAATACTTTTGTATTTTTACTAAAGTAAATTTTGAATTCCGGACTTTTACTTGTAACAGAGTATTTCTACATTGCAGTATTGATACTTTTACTTAAGTGATAAATGTGAGTACTTTTTCCACCACTGGTCGAATGTAAAGGGTCAAAGCAAATTAAGTGTCTGTCTGTCTGTCTGTCTGTCTGTCTGTCTGCATGCATGGTTCATCCCCAGGCAGTGGTGGACAAAGTACTCAACCCCAGTCAAAGTATAGCTACTCCTGGTCAAATATTACTCAACTAGTGAAGTGAGAGTTGCTCAGTCAAACTTGCACTTGAGTTAAAAAGCACTGGAGTACACTACTTGCTTTTAAAAACACAAAATACATGTTCTTATTCAATGCATGGCTGTATTGACATTTTTAAATCCCCTTTTTGTATGTGTTGGTCCCAGGGGTCCGTTCCTAGAAATGGAGTCAAAAAGTACAATATTTGTATTATGTAGAGGAGTGAAAGTCTCTAAACTAAACAATAACTTACTCAAGTAAAGTTAAGTAAAAATGTAAGTACAGTACTCAAGTAAATGTACTTAGTTACTGTCTACTACTATCCCCAGGGTCATAAACTACATTAAATCTGGTAGGGATTTTAAGGGCAATAGTCAGTTTATCAGGTATGTGATGTTTCTAATCCTTCACAGTGCATTCTGTTATTATTACGCATGCTTTACGCATGCTGGCCGTGCACTTGTATGACATGTATGTATGTATGCATGTCATGTATGTATGCAGCACAGAACCCAACATAGGCGTTGTTAACAATGTCAACAGATTATTATCAGTGGTGTAAAGTAACTAAGTACATGTACTCAAGTACTATACTGAGGTATAGTACAATGTTTAGGTACTTTTACTTTACTGGAGTATTTCCAATTTTCAAAACTTGTACATCACTACATCTCAGAGGCAAATATTGTACTTTTAGCCACTTCAGCCCTATACACTTACAAGCTCACAATGCATGCATCATCTGCTATATATATATTTTTTTACTTGTGAAAATGGGACATTCTGCATAATAAAAACGTGTTACTTTTACTTTAAGTACATTTTGATGCCAAAACTTTTATACTTTTACTCAAGAAGTGATTTTTGAATAACAGAATATTTTAAACAGTATTTTTTACAATGTTGTATTACTTAAGTAAAACATTTGAGTACTTTTTCCACCACTGATTACTATTCACAATTCGTCAACATATAGTTGAAATAATACCTCTTCCACGAGCTTTCCAATGGTAGAACTCAGCTCTGGAATGAGGCTTCCATCCTCGGTCAGAAAGGCACTGTGCTGAGGGTGAATGATGGGCAACTTGTCAATCATGTCTCTGTGCAGACAGCGGCTCTCCAGCTGGTAGGTCTTGAAGCTCATCAGCAGACACACTACGATGGAGCTCACAGACATCATCACACACACGGCCACGGGGAACCCGGGCAGCCACCGCTGGACCGCCGCTTTATTACTCTCTCCTCCACTCGATTCCCCCGGTGTCTCCATGGTCAAATCCCCGCTGTCAATGCGTGTTGCTGCCGGGCCAATAAATTGCAAAAACCGAAGAAAAAACTAAACAAAAACAAAAAAAAGATACAATGAAAATATTTTTCTTTTTTTTAAGAATTAATCAAAAATAAACTGGTTGAACTGGTTCTGTGATACAATTCTGTCACCGGATTCAGCCTATTTGGACCAGGCAGTGCAGCAACACACAGAAAACACCTTTAAGTCCAAACATACAGGTTGGTTCAAAGCGCTGTGGAACAAGAGTCAGCAGCAGCAACGTGGTTCTGATCTGGATATTATGAACCAGAGAAGTCCAGGTCGTTGTTTCCTCCCAGTGTGGATGATGTGAATGAAACCCACTTGGTGAAGTTGTTTGTACCCCCACAAGTTGCACGTTCAACTAGTGGATGAGCAGCGCCGCCCTGCTGACCACGTGGGTGGGAGCCTTGGATTGATCACTTTCACTCAGCTCTTAGTTTGGGAGAACTCCTTCTAACGCTGGACCAGAGCTAACTTCCACTGAGAGAAGCGTTGAAACCACTTAATAGCCAATTGGCTTGTCGAACATGTTAAGTCGCCTAATAATTATTGACACATAAGATGTACATTTGCATATTTAAGCGCTCCTGTTTAAATGGTGGGCTAACCTACAAGCAATAAATAACGACGCTGTGGCAATTGTATAAATGAGACGCATTCGTTTGTTTGATTCCTTTGACTTTACAGCTGGTCTATTCAAATGCATACACCTCAGACTAATAACGATTTAAACATGTCAGCCTGCTCTGCTGAAGCGGTGCCAAAATGTATAAATGTATCCCTGTATATGTACTTTAAAATAATCAAACGTTGCCTACACTAGTTTGAGCAATGGATTATAAAACTGAAGAAATTGATGAGTTAGCAATAATCAGAATAACTTTTAATTTAAATAAACATCATGTGACGAGAGGTCACAAGAGTGGGGTTTCATCAACTCTTAGACATTGCAATTGTTAATAATTTCAACTGTCCGAACCATAGTTAAAAATATGGTTCGAACATGATGGGAATTCACATCGACTTCCATAACGCTGCTGTTAGCGGCGCTCATCTATGGCGGCGCTCAGCTGTCCTGCAATGATATAGCTCTTTACTGCCATCTTATGGAAACAAGAGGCTAATGCATCACAGACTAAACACATGTCTAATCTTTTGAGAACTATTGCGTTTTAGATTACTTTATTTTTATTGACTGATGCAGAAACTACTCAGTAATACCATTTTATTGAGGAAAACGTACATATTGATACTGCAAAAATACAAATCCAGACAGTGAAAAAAGGGACTTGACCAGAAATTGCACAGATCAACGTTTTGTACTATGTACACACAAGAATGTCCTGCCCAGGACTGCGATAAGGCTTCTGCAATACTTAAATTAAAGCTGAGAGGACAGGAAACCTCCACAAAATGGCATTTCTCAACTTCACGATTAAGAAAATGTTCACTATATACACAATAGCTTGCAAAGTTGCATCAGGCTCAGTGTCAGAGGCTACAATTTAAAATCTCAAGTAGCAGGTAGACATGGCTATGAAAAGATATTCCTCGGATGAAAAATATTTATGGGTATGTGGTTGATCAACACTGACAGCAGGGCAGGAGGACTGATACAGTCATACAATCAACACCTCTCTCCTAGAGTCACAACTTAACATGAGCTCAGTGTCACAATGAAGTAAGGCTAGGCAATATCATGCATCACTATAATTATATTGTATTTTGTCTTAAGGTAAACTGCCGATTTTCAAACTAAATTTCATTGTCCTGATAACCCTATGACTTCTGTGTATTTTTCAGCAAAATGACATCCAACATGTTTCATGTTGTCACCAATTACTTCTGGATTAACACAATTCATATTTCTTACTACAATACTTGAGAATGTCAGCTGAAAATGACAGTTCTAGTTTGACTTGCACGTCATCCAGACAACCTCGGCAAATTTCCGAAATTTTACGAGATACCATGATATTTATTGACCTAGAATTTGAGGTGCATTAATGGATCAGAAGTTCTGGGGGGTTGAGAGTTCAGTCGTTTTTGCTCTTGCTGCTGCTCTTGCGGTATACAGAGAAGAAGGAGTGTTTGAGAGCCTGGTCGAGGCTGAGACGTTTGGCAGGATCATACTCCATCATGTTCCGTATGAGGTCAAACAGCTGCCTGTGATCCTCAGTCTGGCAAGTCATGTAATCCTGATGGGAATGAACAAAATAAAGGGGAGGGGGGGGGGTAGTTTTGAGGATTCATTATATTTGTTTGCTTTTTCTAAAATTGTTCAATATTACTTTGATGACATGTTTAACCACCATGACACGTTTATGGACATTGCTTGGTAGTATAGTATTTTCTCTTCTTACCCCGAGCGGTTTGCAGTGTTTCTTGACGTATCTTCCAGAAGAGCTGTGTGCGTCCCAGTCCAGCTTGTAACGGTGGATATAGCGACGTTTCCTGTAATCGGCAAAGTAATAAATATCAGAGAGCTCTTCCCAAATCATTTGTGGGGGCAAGCACACACAAATGAAATTCTAATGCTAACATTCATTCTTTTGTATACCAAGTGAGTTTAGCAGCTTGTATAGCAGAAGTGATGAAATATTTTGTGGCTGTCGTGTGGAAACCTTGTCAAGTCCAAACCCGTTACTTTTCAGGAAACGGAAAAAAGGAGTACCTGTGTTCCAATGGATGCATTCTAGTCATTCTTTAGTCACAAGCGTGTTGTGAGCTTATAGATCTGCTAATTTTAGACACTGTTGCATGACGAATTAGGGTATTCATTTATGGGGGAACATGTTTAATATGGAGATACAAGGTTTCTAGCCAACAGCAACGATTTAATGTTAGCTGGTGGAGACTTACTTGGTTTTCTGCAGGAGGTTTGATGGGATGGGGCCCAGGACTCTTTCCATCATAGCAAGATGTTCTTTGCTGTCATGGGTCTTAAGGAGGGAAAGAGATAAACAGCAAAATGTCACATAATGCTACAATTAAGGTTATTCCAGAAATCAGTGGTTTGCATTCTGTAGGGCCTACCTGGAAGAGAGTCGATCCGACATAGTACTCGATGAGGATGCAGCCCAGACTCCACACATCACAGGTATGGTTCCATCCCAGATCTGAACAAAACAGATGTTAGACAAGTCTCTCATCTTTATCTCAACAGTAAATCACTCCCAAACAGGAAAGGAGATGTTTAACCCATTTAGACCGGAGGCCAATTCTAAAAACGCTTTCTAAATCCTGACCTAAGTTTTCTAAAAAAAACATACAAATATTTATTAAAAAATAAAAAAAAATCATATGTTGCTATATACTGTACATAGCAACAAGAGCCCCAAAAGGGATTCCCGTCTTGAAAGGTCTAGTTACAAATAGGGGTTCCCGCCCTAAATGGGTTAAAAACATTAGTGCTTACTGCTTACCGAGAATGACCTCAGGGGCACGGTAGTGCCTTGTGGACACCACAGAAGTGTGGTGCTCATGGTCGTATGTTGCATTGCCGAAGTCCACAACTTTGATATCCGGGTTCTTCACGGCTCGCTCATCACGCTTCTGGTATATAAAAAACACAACAACAACAAGTGTACAGATTAGGCCAAGACCAAGCACGGACACAAATATACAGCTCTGGGTCCACTTCACAGAAGACAGGACTTTTAGCCCATTAACACATTCGGTGCCAGAGTTCTTTTTTTTTAAAGTGACGTTGAGTGCCAGAGATCTCACCGTTTGTAGCGCTACGTAAAATGAGGACATTAAGGGGTATTATTCGTCACATGCTTATACAAGTATGTGCAGTGTATTGTTGGTGTGGCAGACTCGCCCATACTGTGCTGACAATGTGCCACATATATAATTAAAACAATAAAAATAAATAATAAAAGACAAGGTAATAAAATTCATAATACAAGGCTACCAAGTAGTAATAGCTTATCATTTAGAACGACAACAATTAGAATTGCACATTAAATTAATTAACTAACAAAAGAAAAAAATGAATACAGACATTTACCATTTCCGAGTTGTACTCCATGTCGTACTCGGAGTTGATGAAGAGGATATTCTCAGGCTTCAGGTCTGTGTGAGTCAGCTTGTTTTTATGCATAACTGAAGGGAGACAGAAGAGTAGAGGTCACATTCAGAACACTGCAAAGACTGGCTGCATTTCTAGGCTCTGGATTTGTGGATCAACATTTGAACAGGTTTTCAAAATTGCAAGTATATTTCAAGGAAGCTCGACAGTCCTTACCATAGGACTCAAACGCCACCACATATTGCTTTAGAAATGAATACAACTATTTATATAACAAACATTACTCTTCAATGAAGTTTCTAAACATTACTTTTCAATTATGTTTTCAATTAATATGATATTTTTTAATTAGATATTGCTATATGAATGACAATGACCTAGCCTGGCATGGCCAGACTAGTATCACTGGGTACAATCTGATTGGCCCCGATTGGCGCCCCCAAAACTTAGGGGGCAGCGAAATCCAATCACAAACAAGCCGGGGCCAGACCAGATCTTCCAAGGGCTTTTTTTTATTTATTGCACTGGCAGATTTGTCAGGCTTCCAGTTCAATCCCAGGCACTGCCAACTCAGCATATGAGTAACACAGCTTGGGTAACTAAGTCATGCAGCAAGTCCTGGGAGCTGATGCTAGGTGCGCACCACCTCAGCAATCCATCTCTCAGGGGTCTAGCACATTGAAAAGAGGATAGGCACCTTCGTTCTCACAGATTCTGACAATAAGTCACTCTGACCTACTCATTTAAAATTCAAGCTCATTCAGGCCCTTCAAAACTAAATATTTGACTTGAATAATGCTCCACCACCTGTACAAACCCTTATGATTACTCACATCGGACAGCTCTGATGATCTGGTATGCCATGTGTCGGATGTGCTCGACGGGGAAAGGCTGGAAGTTGTTCTCCTTGAGGAAGTCATACGTGCTGAGGCCCAGCAGTTCAAAGGCTATACAAACATGCCCGTGGTAATCAAACCAGTCCAGCATGCGTACACAGGCACTGAGAAGAGGAAGGAAAGGACCTCATTTTATGGAACATTCTGGATACTCATTTAGGATGATGGCATAAGCAGGCATGTGCATGCAGACACACACTTTCATCCTAGACTCGTCAACTGATGTTAATAGTGTTGAAGCTGTAAACTGTAACCTATGAACCTAAAGCTTTATAAATATATAATGTACAGTCAATAGCCTAAAGCAGTTTGAGCTCCACTATGTATAGGAGGTGCTACACGTGGCTTATTTTGTGAGGTGTGACTTACTATTTGCGGTCACAGTCCAGGGAGTTCATCTGTTCCAGGACCTCAACCTCAGACATTGCTGCCTCACGGTAGCGTTCTATGTTTTTAATGATCTTCAGAGCAATGCGAGCTCCATCTCTGAGAAAACACACAAAGAAACAATCAAAAGATGCAAAAATCACAACATTAGGCTATAATGGGGGGAAACATCCATTGAAAATCTTTCCAGTTTACTTACTTATTATGATCAATGCATTCCACCACCTTCCCAAACGCGCCTTCTCCTAGAGTGGAGATTATCTCATCTACAGGAAATGAAGAGACATAGTTAGACCCACAGCAATGACCCTTGACTGACATTAAAATGTCTCTGTTCAGCTATGCTACTGTAATTGGGCTTCTGAACAGAGACGTTAATGGCACAAAGCCAATTATGTTGCAGTGCAATATCTAGTGATTGAAATAAATAAGGTCTACTGGCCCAGGAAGAAATTAGATACCCTCTAAGCCTGTTTAATTAAATCTTTGCAACTGAACAGCAATCCAAAAAGATAAAAATCAAAAAACCAAAAAGATAGAGTGAGAGGCAGAGAAGAGAGAGTGTGAACAACAGTAGAAAAAGGTATATATTCTATACATCTCGATTTCAGCATGTCTCCATTGTGATAGATGAGGTGACCATCGTCATCATCCTCAACACTCCGGGATCTCTTCCTGCGGTGATGGCTCCTCCTCTGCAAGTCCGCATTCCGCCACCACATCAACAACCCATCATCAGCCAGTCAGCACCAGGCCACCACAACGCGACATCATCACCGCCATTTCATTCAACCGGACCAACGGGGGTAGGAGAGGATGTAGGGGGGTGGATAGATTCATCCCGTTCAGTAACACCGCCAGGCGAATGGACGGAGGGACGGACCGGCAAATTCAAATTCAGCCCCACCAGAGAAAGGCATTTGGGCGCCAGCCACCACATAGTGTGTGTTACAGAAGAAAAACATGGCAACAAGATTTTCAGATGAGAGACTTTCTCAGAGTAGTACAGAAAAAAAATTAAAGTAGATCACAGTCTTTCCCTAGCTTATGGTTTTAATTCTCACATCAAGTCCCACAAGACATTAAGCCACTACAACTTCAGTACAAACACTGGCTCCACCTTTTCCTATTGACACTATCCCTTTAGTGTGTGAAACTGCTATCAGGTCCCCTATCTGGAAATACTGGAGCTAATAACTTAGTGAGGGGTATGAGTCTGACACAGATACGGAGGGACAAAGAGATGCCCAATTTCCACTTGGTGTTTTTGAAAGGGAAGGAAAATAGGCAGAGAGGAGATTCCCATACCGAGTAGGAGCTGTGATGAGAGCTGTGATGAGACCGTCTGCGTCCTCTGCTTCTATGCTTGCGGCTGTGGCTGCTCCGCCTGCTGCGACCGGATGACTTGCTGTAGTTGCTGTAGTGATGCCAGTCACGGTCTCTGTCCTTGCAGGCGGCGCCACGACTGTCCTCGCAGTAGGCCACGTCCTGGCTGGCATCACAGGACGGTCTTTCCCTGGAGCCCAGCCTTTGGTTCAAGCTCTGTGCCTCCAGGTAATGCCTATAGAAGGGAACACAAAACACACAAATGTAGAGACAAGCAAATTGAAGAGACTCCTTCTGACTCTGCGATCGTGCGTTGGAATAACGAGGACTGATCAGATGGTGCAAATGGTCAACCTGCGGAATGACACTCTATCCAGTAGCCCTTTTGCGTCAAACGCTTCATTAGCGACACGTGATTTGCAGCCGTTAAAACTCGCTGTGATTGGGCCAGTCTGAGAGACAGCGGGTGGGAGAATTTAATAGTCGCACTATGTGTTGAAATAGGACTTTTATCACCGAGCAGATAAATTGCTGGCAGTATTCTATGACAGATGTCTGCAGTAAAGATTAGTATAGCTTTCACACCGTGTGCCATCTCAAAGCAAACATTCCTTAAGTCAACTCCAACACAGAGTCACTCTTGGAATGTGGTTGGGATTAATGGCCGCTGAGATTGCGTTTTGTTTTGGAACTCAACACCTTCCCTACAAAGTAATTTCCTTGCATATTTACCATTTAACAACACTTAAGATACTGTTCCCCCCTACTAAATTAAAATAAAAACGTAAGGGGGAAAAAACAAAAACTGATGCTTAACTTAAACTTAAAGATCAAACTTCAGAATGGCTTCAATAATGGATTTTCCTGCACAGACTTCTGTACTGGTGTCCAATGATCTTGTGTCCTCCTCATCCAGCCAGGTTGTTCAGAATGTCCTCAACACCACTCATCTACCCTTCAACACTCCCGACACCCAACTTACTGGCCCTATTGCAATCCATGTATCTAAAAATGAAAAAGAAAACCCTAGAGCCCTAGCACCCTACTGGTGTCAGTTGTCTTCCAGGAAGGTTTGCCGTCTCAAGGGGAAATTGTAATTAGAGCCGATCTTGAGACTTCCAATGCACCTCCACCTCCCACCACAAATTCTCACATCAGGTTTGAACAAAAATGTTAAAGGGATATTTCACTTTCAAACATGTTTGGGTTCATTTTAACTCAGGCTTTTGTGAGCATGTTATGAGCATTTTGTGAGAAAACTGATGTTTTCGATGACTCCATCATGATTAAAAGTTTGAAATTACAATGAGTTTATATAGGAAGGGGGCGTGTCTGATAAAATGAATATCTAAATACTGAATCAAGCTACCTCAAAACTGTCCAGGGGGCTCACAAAAGCCTGAGTAGACGTTAAAATGATCCCAAACATGTTTGAAAGTGAAATGTATCCCTTTAAACCCGATACACGTCAACAGCAAAAAGATGGCAGTGCAGTTGGCAATGGCTCCATTTGTTTCTATTCTGTGGTATACATTTGGAACAGATGAGTTGTTAACCAATCAAGAGGGCACCATTTATCCTTTACATTTATCAATGCATTTATCAATGATGTCATGTTTACCCATCATAGGTTTTGTGGTGATGGTCATGTTTTCGGATCTTGTTCTCCCTCTCGCTGCTGTAGGAGTCTCTCTTCCTCCGTTTGCGGCTCTCAACTCTCTCCTCCCACCTGTACTCGTTGAGCCATAGACCTGGAGAACACATTCTCTTGGATTGACGCATCTGAAAGATAGAATATGTACAATCAGGGAACAGAGCATAGAAAACTTAACTCTAACAAGTTAACTAGCCAAGTCCCCCCCCCCCCGCTTAACAAAGACTACATAAAAAAATCTATGCAATTCTTCTGGAATATTGCATAGTGAAAAAGAGCTTTGCATTGGTTTTCTTGAATTCCCCCTATGGCAAGAATACCAACACATTCCTAAAGGCCAGACCACACCAAAGCAACTACTTGCAACATGCAACTACATGCAACCATTATAACCAATGGCAGTTACAAGGAGTTGCATTGGTGTGGACTGGCCTTAAAACTGTTTGGTTGCAATGAGTTGCATTGATGCGGTCTAGTCTTTAAGGCCAGTCCACACCATCAACTAGTCGCAACATGATGCAACTGCTTGCAACCATTATCCCCTATGGCAGTTGCGCCTAGTTGCATTGGTCAGGCCATTAGGGTGGGGCCAGGCTAGACAAATTTATCATGATTACACTGAGATCAATCTGCATTGTAGTGCGCAGGTCTGGTTTGAATGCATGACATGAGCAAATAACCGGATACATTTTTAGGAGAAGGCGAGCACTAGACCGCAATGGCAATCAATATTAATGCTGCAATGTTATGTCCTACACTCTACTGCATGAGATTAAGGCAGTACTGGTTGTCAACCAGTAGGTGTCCTACCAGACACCAGAGTCTACATTTAGTGACAGCAGGGATACTACACCCAACCGCTGCAATGTGCTAGGTATATCATATTAACATACACTGTAATCAGATTGGTTAACATATCGTTTTATTCATTAAAAAAGTTCCAGATTGCAGATTTTAAGTCCTGTACATGCAGAGGGATCGACAAACTTACCAATACTGACTTATTTAACTGATCCAATATTTCCAAATACATTTAACTCTAGCACTTAAAATGTATCTGCTAGTGGTTTAATCATAGCTCTACTGTCTCTAACCTATATCTATCTCGTATTTCCTCACTCACGGAGATCCAAAAACACATGATCGTATCTTACTTTAAGTTATTAGAATAGAAGGCAATAATAACTTAACACAAGAATCATTTACACTGAAATAAACAGTAAACTAGATGGATTTTTAAAAATATATAAACTATTAAAAATAACAATATTATGCTTAAGCTCGATTTTTAAACAATACTTAACGCCAATACTGTAATGTTTCATTTGATCGTTAAATATCTATGTACTGAGGTTTTATTGTCGTCTGGTCGCGAGGCCTAGTAGTGCACCTCAGTCCACGTCACAACAATGCAGTTTAGCTCGTTGCTAACTTTAGCTACCACTCAAATTATACCAACATCAATAACATACCTAAATAAGTTTTCAATAAACGTAGCCTGAACATAACTTATTAGTCCAGCTAAACAACCTGCTACATAAATAACTAAAATAACACGTTTTGTTCTATCATTTCAGCCATGTTGTTGTTGGTCAAGCACGAGACATTTTACGTCAGTAAAGCTAGAACCTAGCTTTAGCTCAACTCACAATATTTATGTCGTACATTATTCTTCCACTTGTGACGCCAAAATACTTCTTACCTTCACCAAACAATAATGCGGTCGACGTTCAGTAAATGTAGTATACACGATGTGTGGTATAAGGATATGGAAACAAGAATAAATTAACAAAGAAAAGGGTCAAAGTGGCGACTGTCAAGTCAACCGAACGTCTTAAAAATGGCGACCGTCACTGGAATCTGATGGAAAGTTCTTCTTCAAACAAATACCAGTGTTGCCAGGTTTTGCGAGAGAAACAAGCAACCAGGCTCTATGAAAACAATCCCCAAAGAAGCGACTAGGCTACACAAGAGCCCTTTGAAAATAGCCGATCTACAAGCTCACAACGCGTTGTGAGCTTGTAGGTCTGCTATTTTCAAAAAATTAAAGAGAATATTTTTTAAAACATTTTAACAACACAAATCTTGAATGGGGGTCCCTGCAACTCTATGGGTCCCACTCCCTGTCATAAAATATTTTCAGATGGGGGAGGGGGGGGCTGCAAACAAATACATATTCATTTGGGGGTCCTTGACATGAAAATGTTTGAGAACCTGAGGTTTAAACAACATTAGGAAGAAAGGCCCAAATAAGCAACTACACTTTAGAAACAAGCCCCAAAAACCG
>NC_139955.1:17619807-17626121 GCF_963454915.1 Gymnoscopelus microlampas | reverse complement strand
ATCTTGAATGGGGGTCCCTGCAACTCTGTGGGTCCCACTCCCTGTCATAAAATATTTTCAGATGGGGGAGGGGGGGGGGGCTGCAAACAAATACATATTCATTTGGGGTCCTTGACATGAAAATGTTTGAGAACCTGAGGTTTAAACAACATTAGGAAGAAAGGCCCAAATAAGCAACTACACTTTAGAACAAGCCCCAAAAACCGCAACCCGCAAACTACCAATATTTTACAAGCAACTTGACAGAAAAACAAGCCCAAAGTCGCTTATAATAAACTGACATGGCAACCTGATCTCTCTCTTTCTGTCTCTTTTAAAATAAATACATGACGTCACCGTCGTGAAGCACGGTCACAACGTCAGCATGGGGTACTCTGTTGTCCTACCTCAGCTGTTGTTTGCCTTTTCGAATGATTTAAAATAAATAAATAACAGTTTTTAGAAATTAGCCTGGGACCCAAACTGGTGAAATAGAAGATCTACAAGCTCACAATGCGTCGCTTCGCGCCCATTGTGAGCTTGTAGAGGCTGCTATTTTCACATCACTTAATTGTTTTTATTTTATTTATTTATGCAAGTTTTTTTCTTTATTTTTTTTCTCTCTTTTAAATGTTTGAAATGATATACATTTTTTAATGTGGGAAACGAAAAAAAAGGGGACCCATGACAATTGTTTGGGAAACAGTGTCAGTCTAGAGCTTATTTTTAACTATGGTCTAGAGACTACGATTTATGTAAAAGTCTACGGAAAAACTGTTCATGGCAAAAACGTACCCTAGGCACCAGAGACGCCCAATCTTGAGCTGAGCTTGGCATTGTGGGTATGATAGAAAATGGCTGCGCCCTTCAGCAGTGCGGGTGTATACACAGTTATGGTTATCCAACCGAGGAAATGTTTATGTACATACATGTGAAAGCGTCGTCTTGTCTTCAAAGGGGAATAATACATAGAAGCCTAATAATTTGCACTGATATAAATTGAAGTACGTGCCAAAGATGTCGGAAAAACGTTCCCCAACAGGAGGAGAGCACTGGACAGATCTGACCAGACGCGATGTCATTGAACTGCTGGCCCAGAACTTGAGCGTCTCCCAGACACGGAGCAGAAAGTGTTCCACTATGGACCCATGTACCTGGCCGGGAACAGCAGCCTGCAGGACTCGTAGCCAACAGTTTATATCGCAAGAGTTCTAAACGTCACGCAGGGCCACATCTCCTCCAGCCTACCGATGGCCGTCATTCCTTTCCTGACGACGGTGGCTTTGTACAACGTAGCCGTGTCTAAACCACTGTTGTCCGGAGACCTCAACTGTCCTACGTGCGTCTGGATCCGCGGCGCGCTGGTCGGTGTGGTGGGCGGCGGTGTGTACCCGGTGCTGTTGGCTCTGCCGGTGAACGCGGGCCTGGCGTCCAGGTACAACACCGCACCGCTGCCGGAGAAGGGGAACGTCCTCCGGTTCTGGGCCGAGGTGTCCAGGCCCATCGTGAGGAAGATGGGGCCGGTGTTTCTGCTTCAGGCTCTGTTCGGCGCCTTCCTGGGCAACAGACACTTTGAATCCTATATGAAGTTGAATAAGATGACATTTGGCAGAAATGTTGGCGAGGTCCTAGAAGATTAAAATGTGTGTTTAAATAAACGGATTCATCTGCGATATTGTGTTCATATGTTTTCTTTGGCTTTGAATGATGGATAGTGCCTGCCTAATACAAAAAGGGGGAAACATGTGAACAGTGCAGTGGTTCTCAACCTTTAAATTTCAGGCCGTGACCCCCCAAAATAATCATATTGGGGACCCCCCACCCTGACAAGCACTTGGAATTGTAGGAGTTGAGGCATTCATTACATTTTGTTTGACTCAGTTCCACAGATAACTATTGTGAAAATAGCAAATGCTATTCAGATTTTATACGGCTATTTTCAATTAGTTTGCCTCTTATATCATTTGACAAGTTGGCCAATGTCTGACCAGTTTGTATTGTTTAGTTTTTGATTACTTCTGATGCAGTAATGGTCTGTTTTTTTAAAAGGTATTAAAAAGGTCTTAATTGTCAATTGTTGTTAATTGTCATTAATTGTCGCTCTTTGGGGACCCCCCCAAAATCATGTGGGGACCCGACTCACAGGTTGAGAACCACTGACATAGTGTAGCGACCTCGCAAAAGAACCAGCCGTAAATTTCTCCTCCAAGGGAGCTAGCTCTCTTGGCGTTGCTTGTTACCTGCTGGTCTGCCGAGCGGTAGACCAGAGTTCGATTTCAACTCTGTGCGCAAGACATTACATTGGTGACAGATGTGAGATCCATTATTCTTGTGTTTTATATTTTGTTCATGAGTATCTTTATCATGTAACCACAAACGTTATGCTTATTGGTGCATATTGAGGAAAAGCAGATTCTTTTTGAGATTTACAACCATTGTTTTTTTCCATTTAACTAACTAAGCCCGAGGATATAGATCTAGGTAGCTTATGGAAGCTTGTACACTTGTCTTATGCCATTGATCAGGGCCTTATTCAGCATGATTTAAGCCAATAAAATGTAAATGCTAATTGTATTATTAAATTGCTAATATATGTATGATTGACAACTGATAAACTCTTCCCTTGATCTCAGATTAGATTTTCCAGGAGATGCAATATCTATATTAATTCAACTTAGTTTATCCCTAATCTGTGTGTTAAAGGTTGATTTAATTATGTAATTACTGTATCATGAAGAGGTATTTTTGGAACCATCAGAATCATATAGGCATTAGACAATAGGCATTGTCGTGGAACACTTTTGTTGAACATGGGCAATGTTTTATTAAAACATTTTGTCACCTTGAGTTGCAGCTTGACATCACATCGCTGTATCTCTATAACCTAAACATACCTGGGGAATGTGTTACAGAGAAAGCAAGTCTATCAGTAAAGATCAGAGTAGGGACAGTTAACAAAACCATTTTGCCAATAGGGAAATGTGCTTCTTGAGAGGAAACACTGACATCAAACAATCCTTGCAAATTAAACCAGCCGACAGTTTTTTTGTTTAGTTCTTTTTAAAAAAGCTTATAATTACACAACTCCCAGTTCAGTATCCCAAACCCTCCTCCCCCCACCCACCCTTAAGGATAGTCCCAGAACCACAACAAAACTGGCAAAAACTAAGCTCAATGACCCACAAAACAATAAATGACACTTTTCAAGTCAGAGGAATCGGAATCGTAATCACAACCAGTTAATCATATGGCACAACTCACCTCTCTCCACCACTACAAGGAAAGATAAAGGTTTCCATTACCTCTGTTCTGCTTTTTCATTTAACAAAACATATTGCCTTACAGTCTTTCATATATGATATTGGTCCAGAGGTCATCACTTTCGCTGAAAAGATTGTTTAACAGTAGACTTTAACACTTCCAGTCTTTCCTTTCCCATAATGCCCCTTTAAAACCAGTGGTGGAAAGTACATTTACTCAAATACTGTAGGCTACTTCCCTCCCCTCCTGCGCTGTATGACCACTTGCACAGCAACCAGCTGGGTTTATCATCTCAGAGGCAAATATTGTACTTTTTAGTTTTACTCCACTACAATTACTTGACAGATTTCATTACTAGTTAGTAGTTACTTTGCTGATTTATTGTATTAATGCAAAACATTAACTGATAAATGATCATGTATTGTAAGGTAAGCTGCCCAGCCCCACCTTTACCAGCTGCAACATTAAAGTGATGAACACATTAATGCAATACTAATTACAATACAGTAATATAATTTGGAGATGGGCCATTCTACATATCGAGTATTTTTTAGATTTGGTACTACTGTAGGTTCCCACGAATACTTTAATGCCAATACTTTTGTACTTTTACTGCAGGTCTTTTACTTGTAACACGCCTACATTGTGGTATTGCTACCTGTACCTCAGAGTACTTTTTCCACCACTGTTTAAAACACCTAACCCCATAACATACCATTCAACTTCATATTCAATAAAATAAAGTTAGAGTAAAAACTATACATCTGTCAGCACAGAAATCTCCATAAATATATCGGACAACTGAACATCAGTCAGAGAAAACTTCCTGAAGAGCAGAAAGATGTAGGGGAGTACATGGGGTTAAAGGTAATCTATACACAATATCTACAGTACAACTGGCCTTGCTCCCAACATGATTGTTTTACTGTATATTTCCTGTTCTAATGGCACAGTTCATTTACACATACTGTATAGAGAAGAGTAAACACTGTATCTCATACTCTCTAAAAAATAAACATACACAAGAAAGCAAATTAAATAGTAACTATGCAACAGTAATTGCACAACCTACGTGAATGATACACAGTAAACTCCTCAGTGTTAATTTATCCATTTGTAAAACAGTGATTTGAGTATACAACTAAATGTAAAATAGTCCACTTGGTTACATTTCTCAGACTCTCAGATGTAAATGAACACTGAGGATTTCACTGAGTACAAACGGTTGTACACACACACACGCACGCACGCACGCACGCACGCACACACACACACACACACACACACACACACACACACACACACACACACACACACACACACACACACACACACACACACACACACACACACACACACACACACACACACACACACACACACACACACACACACACACACACACACACACACACACACACACACACACACACACACACACGTGTGCGCGCACAAACACGCACACACAGGGCAATAGTTTAAAAGGAGAAGTAAGATAAATAAGAGCTTGGTTGGTCTTATTATGTTTAGAATTAGCATTATTCAGAATCTGGCAGCTGAGTTGGACTGCCCAGCACTCTTCACATCATTGTAAGTCGTCTTTACAGTACAGTACAGTACTATTCAGAACAAAAGTATAGGCTTTGGAAAGGAGAGAAATAGAAAAACAACAATAGTACCGGGAGGAATCTTCCCCTGTAACTGTATGTTCTATCATAGTAAACATATCCCCACAGAGTAAACAGAGATGTATGTATCCCCCATAACTGTACCTAATTCAAAACCTTACAGAGGCATTTCGCTCCTGTGTCCAGAGCTTATAGATCTTTTTTTACTCAACTGTTTTGATCGCCCAGCCCGCAGTTTGTGTTTTGGATGAATCCTGTTCATCATTCTTTTTTTTCTCCTCCTCTTCTTTTTTTTCTTCTTTTAGTTTTTTTGTCTTAACTTCATAGAAAAACACCTAAGTACCAGCTTGGTTCCTTCACAGTTCATCATAGTGCAATGAGTCCACACATGCTCCCTCGCTGCTGCGAGGGCTAGCTGCCATCAAGGGCTTCATGTCTTCCCCAGAACATTCGACCTGACGGGAGAACAGATGAAGAAAGAGAAACGTCAGGTTGAAAAGATTAACAGTGACAGCCTTTTCTCTGGTTAAAAGATGATCCTGTCTCACCTGAGTGCTTTCCATCTGTCCTTCTCTACCTGGTTCTCTGGACTCTCGCTCTCATAGGATGCAAGATACAGTCCTGAGAAGAGAAGATTGGAGAAGACTTAGTCATATGAGGGCAGATTATGACAGGCTGTCAATTATGGGAGGACATTAAGTGAGAGTGGAAGGAAATATCCTCACCATCCTCGCTAAAGATGGGGGCAGTGTGGAGGTAGTGTAGGATAGCTCTATCCTGCTCGAATGGGCACTCCACCTGTTTCCACGTCATAAACTCCCCAACCTGCCGCGCCAACTCTACAAATTTCTGGAAGAAAAAAAAAGATTCATTGCTTAATATTCAATATAAGAGGAAAATAATAATCATGAACACGAAACGAGGCGCAGACAGAGAACGTTGACAGCGTCGAGCCAAGTTAAACCTTTTCACCTCAAAGTTGACATGACCATTAGGCAGACGATTGGCACATCCCTCATTCAGGAAGTAAATGTCTTTGATCAGCAGGCTGAAGAAGGGAATCACAATCTGAGGAAGGAGACCAGACAAGACAGAGATATGAAAGATGGTGATGAGACAGGAAGGAAGAGAGAACTAAGTGAATCGTCTGTCACTGTGATTCGAGGTGAATAATGGAGATACAGTGCTGAGTCCTACCCGCTCCCTGTTGCTGTTGGCTGTCTGAGAGCGATGGGCAGCGCCCCTCAGGGCAGTTCTGTAGTTGTAAAAGTTTCCAGTGGGATCCATCTGGTGCTGTCGGGGAGCAAACCGAAACACATGATATGACGTTAGCTTGATGTTATATTCTGACCCGACATGTCTCTTGTCTCTGGGATGGTGATATATATTTACTGTAATGCACCTCCAGGATGAAGAACTTGGCAGTCTTGGCTTTGCTCCAAGTCT
>NC_139955.1:17582307-17614807 GCF_963454915.1 Gymnoscopelus microlampas | reverse complement strand
TATATATATATATATATATTGTTTTAATATATATATTTTTTCTTTGCTTCTGGGGATTCTACAAATGTCTCCCCCCCCCCCCCCCAGAAGCAAAGATTTGAGTTAAAAATGTATATATATATATATTCAAAGATTTTCACGCATTTTCCAGATTTTTCATTTTCCAGTTCTACAACCTGCCGCGCTATGAGCTTGTATATTTGCCATTTTTGAATAGCCAAAGAAATCTAAAGTGACACATTCCCGGATTGAATGGGTTAACCTCCGTTTTACCTCCTCTCATCCCATCTCCTCTCCTCTCCCCCCGTTCTCACCAGTTCCACGTGGGTGAGCTGCTTTGCCAGTGTGTAGGGATCGTTGCAGATGGAGAGCATGTCCTTCTGGATGGGGGGGGACTTGGTCTTGAAGGCTACCAGCTTGTCAGAGATGGAGGAGGCATTGAGGGAGACCTTGACTACGTTCTCCTCCCCCTGGCTCACCAGAGCCAGCTTCTGACTCAACGTCTGCAGCAGCTGATTCAGGCTCTTCCAGTATGCCTGACGGGGAGAGGAAAGGAGAGGGGAGTGGAGGAGAAGATTGTTTATTGTTGCAGTTCACATCCTACAGATTGACAGGCATTCCCTCATCATCATCATCATGTCATTTTTATCTCACTACCATTAAGAATGGCCACGTTGGACAGCTGCTTGTTGTGTATGTGTAAGTGTATGTGCGTGCGCATGTGTGTGCGTGCATGTGTGTGCTAGAATATGTGTCACGCCTGCTTCCCTTCCTCCAACTGAGCAGCAGGGCATGAGGTCAGCAGGTCAGACTCTCTCACAAATTACCCAGATACACACACACACACACACACACACACACACACACACACACACGGTGCTGCAAATAGCAGCACATTTATCACCGCCTGCCTCCTCCCTCCATCTCTCTTCTGCTCCATCACTCCATCCTCTCCTCCTTTTTCTCTCTGTGCCCTGAATCCCATCCACCCTTTTAGTTTCCACCCATCTCTCTCCATCTGCTTTTCCCCGGAGGCTGAAGATAATATATAGAAACTCCTCTGTGGTCCCTTCCTCTTACTCCACCTCCATGTCTCTCTCTCTCTTTCTCTCTCTCCCCCCTCTGCCTGTCTCTCTCCCTTTCCCTCTCTCCATCTGTGTCTCTCTCTTTCTCAGTACAGGTCAAAGTCTATGTCGTACTGTACTGTATGTCGTCGCTGTCAAGTGGAAACCTATTATGTCCAAAACCGTAACTTTTCAGGGAGTGGAAAAAAAAACCTGGGTTCCATTAGGTCCGATATAGTTATTATTTAGTCAAAAGCTTGTATTAACTCCCTGAGTGCCAGGATTGCCAGAATTATTTCAGAATTGATTCTGAAAAGTGCCAGAGTTTTTTTCACAGAAAACAAAAAGTGCTTAGGAAGCGAGATACAGCCTTTTTCAGTTCTAAGTTAAACAAGGAGTGGATGGAGCTGCACATCTTCAGATGCTGATATCTTGGGTTCTGAACATGTTTTTTTTTTTTTACTATTTTTTCAAAAACACGTCAAACACGTTAATGGCACCCAGCGCCATAGCGGTAAAAACACGTGAAACACGTTAATGGCACTCAGTGAGTTAATACTTTTCATTGGTTAAATATTTGTAATATTTATAATACCCACAGACTTTCACCCACAGACTATGTTTTCGTTTTCAACGAAACATAACGAAAATAGCAGATGCTCACAACGCGCCACGACGCGTCACAACGCGGCGCGACACCGTCATACAACGCAGTATAAATCGGGCTTAATCTCGTGGCGAATGTTTGCTCTGAACTAGGCTCACCTCATCACAGGGGGCGATCCTGTGGATGATGTCCTTCAGGCGAGCCACCATCTTCTCCTCCCTGAAGTCAGATGGAAACGTCTCTGTCCACTCTCTGAGCAGCTGCAAGATCTTGGGTCCAAACTTACGCACTTTGACCTGTGGTGGTTCAGAATGATCAGATCTGCGTGCATGTTTCTGTTTCTGTTGGCTGTACTTTGATTCAAGTTTAGAGGAAGCTTTCCTTAAAATACCAGCCATTAGTACAAGCCATTATACAGCTAGGCTACAAGTGTCAGCTCATTGTTTTTATATTCGGCAGCTTGGGCCATGTCCACAGGCTGGTGGTCAGGAGCTTGAGGATTATGGGGTTGTCCAAGTGTAAAGCAAAGCAGCTTGCAAAATATTTCTCAATCTCCTCCATTATAGGCAGTCGATCCATCGGAGGAGAAGGTGCTTCCTGTACCAATATTTTTTCTCCGGTGTTGGTAATATGGCAGACTGAAGTGTATGACCCATGTTAACTGTGAATAAGTTCTGGCACATTTGTTGTTTATATTCTGAACTTGGATTCAAGCACTGAGACACATGTTGTTTCGAGTGTGCGGGACATCAAAAGCAACTGAAAAATATTTGTGCCCTTGTAATGTATTTTATAAATGTGGACTCAAATAAATAAATTGAAATGTGTGTGTGTGTGTGTGTGTGTGTGTGTGTGTGTGTGTGTGTGTGTGTGTGTGTGTGTGTGTGTGTGTGTGTGTGTGTGTGTGTGTGTGTGTGTGTGCGCGTGTCCGTGCGCGTGCGCATAATATGTGTATGTGAGTGGGCTTGCATATGTGCATGCATAGAGCGCAACTGACCGTGTCCAGCGGACTCTGGTCCAGTTGTTGTTGTTTAATGCACAGTTCACACACTCTGGCCAGCAGCTCCGGAGGGGGAATGAAGAGTCGTGCGCTCAGCAGGAAGGTGAACACGTAGGCTTTCTGTCAACGGGGGGGAGAGAGATACTGTCACCGTCCATGACAACACAGCAGCTTTTACAACGGCGGAGCGTCTGCAACTGAGCTGCTGCACCGATGAAGCTCTAGAGCAGTGGTTCCCAAACCTTTTCATGTGAAGGACCCCCAAAATGATATATTGTATTTGGCTGCGGACCCCCGTCTCATATTTTGTGACAGTGACCTCCAGAAACAAAACATTTTGTTAAACATGTTCGCTCCAAAAAATATATTTATATTCAAAGATTTGCAAAACTGTTCATGATTTAAAAAAAATAGCAGATATACAAGCTCATAGCGCGGCACTCACGCTATGAGCTTGTATATCTGCTATTTTTGAATAGCCAAAGTATAACAAAATATGGTTAGTGGTTAAAATGATTGTGACGCTAATTTAGTAACTCATTCTAACTAATTTAGCTGAGGACCCCCCCCCCCCCCCCAAAGGACCCCTGGGTCCCCACTTTGAGAACCAATGCTCTAAAGCAGCTATTCTCAACCGGGGCCTTGAGGAAATAATTGCAAGTGGGCCCCCAAATAATTGGCAAAACACTATGATTTTGATGATAATATGACATTAAAATATTTTGTAGAAACAATGTCATTCTTTAAAACCTTGGAAAATGTGTGAAATAGGAGCTTAAATAACTATGTTGGTTCCATTGATCCAAGCCGGAACACAATCGATTGATTCATCATTAAAATAAACACACGCTTTATCCCCTACTAGAGTTTCGGGGGGCTACGCCCCCCTCAACCCCAGCCGCGCACGGGGCCCAGCGTGGCCGTGTGTATATTGGGGGAGCCAAATCGCCGGAGTGAAACTGTGGAAAAGTTTTTTTGAAAAAGGAAAAAATTTGAAGAAATAATATTTGTTATGTTTCAGGGGGTCCACAGGGGGTCCGCGGACCCCCTGATGGTCCACTGACCCCCTGTGGAGTGTTGGGACGCGCGGGGACACCCCTGGAACATTGCGGACCATTTCGGTGTTTTTTTTTTTTTCATGAAGGTGGTTGCTTGTTTCTGGCGCAGGCTGTGCAAACCTGGCAACCCAGCGCATGCTGCCGCACGTTTAAGTGGCGTAGCGTCATGAGGGTCAGTGGGGCCGTGGCTCGGTCAGTGAAGACCCTGTAGTGCGGATGATATGTGGCATAGAGGGGCAGATTGTAAATCCACAGAGGAAACATCCGTGGGCTACCATTGGTTCAGCGATGTGTGCGGTCGCCCTGCGGCCCCTCCTCCTCCACCAATGTGCAGTATTGAGAGCCCTGACGTCACAACAATTGGAGCGATGGGCACTGCACTGTGGTTGGTTAGGGTACACCTAGGGCCCAGGTAGAACCCAGTTAAAGCCTGCATGGGCAAACCCAGTTAGGACCCGCCTTGGTCCCACATAAACATGGCTAGTTGGGGCCCACCTAAGGGCCAGGTAGAAGCTACTTATAGCCTGCATGGGCATCGCAGTTGGGACTGAAGTGGATGCCGCTGACATTGCTGACATGGGGTCCATATGGTTTAGCCCACCTTGAAACCATATGGGAACTACGCTGGCATGCTGGCTGTAATGCAAACGCTGCATCATACCTGCAGTGTGTAGTTTGATGTTGTGTGTGTAGCAGATATACCTGCAGTGTGTAGATCAATGTCCATAGGAAAGTCAATGCCCAGCAGTGTTTTTTTTCCCCAGCAGAGTTTCTAGTGTCTCTGTGTCTGTCTGGAAGAGGTTGCACATGAACTCTGCAGCCGCACTGAGGCGCTCCAACACAAACACTCTGACATTAAGCTGCTTCAGACAACAAACATCAGCACCACGCTGCTGTTTGTCCAAAAGACACAATATCTCCTCTCCCACCGACGTCATGTGTTCATTTATCGACAGCCGTACAGACTCCTTTTGACACATTTTACGTCGTTTATCCAGCTCTCACTGACTCTCCACATCGGGCTGTTATTTTGCTGCGATCAAGTGAACGATGTGAGAGATTAGCTATCACAGACGGACGGACAGGGGGTGAAACATAGTCTTGCGCCATGCCTTTCGGCCTGGCGGAGACAATAAAAAAACGAAAGTAAAGGAAATGGCCATTTCTGCAACAGAAGTAGTCAATAAACTATGCTATGAAAACATGGGCCACATTGGCAAAGAATGTAAGAAAGAGGCAATCATGTAGAAAATAGCCGATCTCCAAGCTTACAAAGCCTGTCAACGTGAGGCGTTTCGAGCTTGTAGATCGGCTATTTTCACAATATTTACGTGTGGAACGGAGTCAAACAGAATGGGGGGGTCCCAGATGAAGTACGTGTATTCCCTACCTCTGTTGAATACACTTATTGTAAGTCGCTTTGGATAAAAGCGTCTGCTAAATGACTGTAATGTAATGTAATGTAAATGTATTTGGGGGGGGGGGGGGGGCGTGAAAGGGTTGATAAACACTGCTCTAATCGGAGCGAAATTATCTGAAATTACTACATGACCATAATGCAGCCTAACATGTGTTGCACGGGGCGGTCCTGCCATTACGTTAGTTACTGTAGTTGCTGTGGAGCTACATAGTTCTCCAGAAGACACACACAAACATACACCATCTACAATGGACGAACTGAGCAGCAATATAGACATTCACCACACGAACGTGCATTGTTGACAAAGTGATTGCACAGCCGCTGCAGGCATGACAACCAGGTTAGCGTTAGCGACATGGCAGCTATCACAGCGCCCTGTCCGTCGTGCTGCAACTGCCTGTGATGGCTACAGCAGTAACAGCAAGCTGTCTGCGATGCCATTGTCTGGAGACTGCTGTTAGCGTGACACGACCAATGAGAGTGAGCGCTGTAGTTGTTGCTAAGATACGGTGGCGTCTCTGCCCCATAGCTTGTAGATCTCTCACACATGATTGGCGTAGGCTGCGTTGCCAGGTCTGACTTTGTGTCTAAGCAATGGTGGGCTTATTTTTGCGCGCCTTTGGGCTCGTTTGCATTGTGCGCACGGCAGCGCTTGTTTAGCGTACGTCAGCGCGACGTGGCAACGGACGTGGCAACGTGAAAGGTGATTGGCTGGTGAAAAGAAACACCCGACGTTACACCAGAAATGGTGCCTGGAGAAAATGGTGACCAAAAAAAAAGTTTGGAAAAAAAGGAAAAAACCCCCGCAGCGGCTGCGTGCTGTTGTGGTGATGAGGTCGTGCGCACGGTAAACGGTACGAAGCTGGCTCCCCTTCCGTTTTGTCCGACATTTGGTGAGTAGAATTAATTATGTTGCGCGGTGGAAAAGGTGTAGTGACCAGTGAGATGTCCCCTACGCGAGGCGTAAATTCAGCGCGGCCGCCGTGGCGAGTCAGTTGGCCACATGTGGTCTGGCGGTGCGTTGTTTAGTCGATAACAGAGCTGTGGGGTGTGGACACCGAGGGTGCGGAAGTTGGTCGCCATTTATATAGTTAGATAAACGGTATTTTAAACAAAATCGTTTTCCATCACTTTTTCTTCTCTCTCTCTCTCAAGCCTGATTTATACTTTGTCGCACATCATGTCTCGCTCACCTAAAAACCTGCTGCTCTACGAGCTCACAATGTGCACGTTGTGAGCTTGTAGATCAGCTATTTTCAGCACTTTAAATGACCACGTACGTAGTGAAGATGAAAAATGAGAAACAGACTTTTATGTTTATACCTCGGGGTAATAGTCAGCAGTGGGCACCAGGTTCTGGATGAGGGTGTCCAGGGAGGCAGAGGTGATGGGGGGCCCTTCAGCCAGGCAAGCGCCAGGCCTCGGGTCCGACTGCGGGGCCCCGCCGCCCCCCTCCTCCTCCCCCTCCTCCTCCCCAGGCTCAGCACAGGCCAGGTGGGGGCTGAAGCCACTGGGAGTGTTGAACATGGTGCCTGGGCAGGCAGTTTGGGGCATTCCTGGCTGGAGCAAACACACACACACACACACACACACACACACACACACATAAAGACGTGTTAGCAGATTTTGACAGAAACAGGGATAGGGTTAGGACGTTGTCAAATAAGAACGTTAGATTTGTTTGATATTTATATCAAGTGTGTTGGAAACACATATATCATGTCACATATTGACCCCCCCAGGGGTCCTTGAAGGGGTTCCAGGGGGTCCCCAGCTAAATTAGCATCACAATCAGTTTAACCACATTTTATACTTGGGCTATGGGGGGGGGGGGGGGTGATCTAGCAGACACTGTGTCCTTACAATGTCCTGTTTGTCCTCTCAGAGAGTATCACTTCCTCTCGGCTCAGACTACAACACACACACTTTCCATCCTGCCACCGCCGCCACGCTGCCGTCGTCGGGGGATACGGAGAACCCCCCCCCCCCCCCCCCCCCAGCAGCTGCCCCCGACAAGAGGAAGAGAGGGAGAATATGGGTCACCCCGTCGCCGTGGAGACCGTCTCTGCCCGGGAGCGATCGTGTGTCCTCCGCTCTCTTACCCCTTTACGTGCACCTCAACGCGTCGGGTTACCCGTTTTAAAAATTCAACACACCACTTCCCTCAGTGGTGCCAACAAGACGGGTCACGGTTGTAGCGTAGCAGAGGTACCATTGAGAAATAGAGTGCCTGATATACTCCAGTGTCATTCGGGCGGAAACCTTGAATGTCCAAAACTGTTACTTTTCAGGCAATGTAAAAAAAGAAAAACGTCCTCCAATGGATCCTAGTGTAGTTATTATTGACTCAAAAGGCTCTTGTTAATACTTTTCATTGGTTGAATATTTACAACACTCACAGACAGACAGACATAGCCACTTAACTTTCAACCTGCCGTGTTGTGAGCTTGTAGAGCTGCTACTTTCACTATTTTAGCACAATTGCTTTGTAATAAAAAAAATGCTTATTGATGATTTGATTCATCGTCAAGGTAATCGATAGAATAATCGCTAAGAAAATAATTGATAGTTGCAGCCCCATGTCTCCTTCACTCAACTGTGCACCTGCTCCTACTGAGCAAGGCCTCAGTAACTCTCTCTCTCTCTCTCTCTCCTGACATCACCCATCAATCATCCCCACACACCATTAAAGTTCCACTGATGCTGAGAGACCTCAGGGTCAGAGCAGACAGACACAGAGCAAGCTCTTTCATACATATAACATTTGGTTTACGCGTGAGCGCACACGCGCGCACACACACACACACACACACACACACACACACACACACACACACACACACACACACACACACACACACACACACACACACACACACACACACACACATATTTATTTTGCTTTGGTAAGAGTATTGTATTCTGGAAGATGCATTCCGACAAATTCCGGTCGTTTTCCTTATATGATGGTGTGCCGGTGGAAAGCTCAGACCGTGTTACGCTTCCGAGCAGACGGACAGTGTTTTGTTTTGTTTGTATGCAGCGTGTCGCTGACCAACAAGTTTGTGTGTTCGTTAGTTGTAACCTTTAAATCTTAAGACAATATTGTACAATATCACCATTGATAATGCTGTGGTGACGTCAACTCGGACTGCGAAGAATCTGGGTGTGACCCTGGACGATCAACTGTCGTTCTCGGCAAACATCGCATCAGTGACACGGCCCTGCAGATTCCTCCTCTACAACATCAGGAGGATTCGCCCCTTCCTCACGGAGAAGGCAGCCCAGGTGCTCATTCAGGCTCTTGTCATCTCCCGCCTGGACTACTGCAACTCCCTCCTGGCTGGTGCTCCGGCATCTGCCATCAGACCTCTGGAGCTTGTTCAGAAAGCTGCAGCTCGTCTGGTGTTCAACCGCCCCAAGTTCTCCCACACAACTATCCTTCTCCGTTCTCTACACTGGCTCCCCGTAGCAGCTCGGATCCAGTTTAAAACCCTGGTGCTAGCTTATAGGGCAGTGAAAGGAACAGCTCCTTCTTACCTCCGGGCTATGGTTGATGCCTACACCCCTGCCCGACCACTTCGGTCTGCCACCTCGGGGCGAATGACTGCCTCGTCACTCAAGGGTCCTTCTGGTCGATCGACACGGTCACAACTTTTTTCTGTTCTGGCCCCACAGTGGTGGAATGAACTTCCCACTGATGTCAGGACAGCAGAGTCACTGCCCATCTTTCGCCGCAGGCTGAAAACCCACCTCTTCAGGAAACACTACCCTTCCTCTTTGTCTGGCTTACTTGTTGTTAACTAGTTGTACGAACTCTTGTTTTATTGTTGTACTGTTTTATTGGATCGTGTTTAGTCCATACACTTTTTGTATTAGCTCGTGCTCATTTGATTTTGCTATTTTGTCTCATCTGTTTAAGAAAGTAGGTAGCTGATATATAGCACTTTTACCTTAGCGCTAGGTATACTCTTGGTTGCTTGTTTTTGCAGGAAATGCACTTAGGACTTCTGGTGATTAGTAGTTTCGTTCCCTACCTGAATGCACTTATTGTAAGTCGCTTTGGATAAAAGCGTCTGCTAAATGACTGTAATGTAATGTAATGTAATGTATGGTTTGAACGCCTTATTGATTGAATTAATTGTACTTCAGTGTGTGTTCGCTGTGTTTATGGGCACTTCAACGAACTTCATGGGCATTCAAAGAACTCATTCCCTTTGGTTCTGTGCAGCAGCCAGTGAGGTGTGTTTGTATTTTCTTTGAGCATTTGTTACATTTGATTTATTCTTCAATATTTCTATGTTATGTTTCTGTATGTTTCTGCTTTATTTTTGTTGCCAGTTTGACGTTGGATTACGTGTGCCAGTAAGAGAGCAGAAGGGAGTGACACACACATTAAGAGCACGCTACGGCAGCAACAGGTGACAGAAACAGATAAGAGAGTTAAAAGAAATGAACCCATTCACCCTGAGTGTCACTCTGTTAGCCAAGTCCAACACACTTCAAAGTGAGGTGTTAAATCGGTTGGTTTAAATAAACCTCAACCTACCACATACAAAACCTCTTCGGGACAGTGATTGAACTGTTTGGTTGCTACTATATATGTCTATGAAATGAATACCAAGGACCTCAACGGAAACAAGTCCGCAAGGACTTTTTTAGGAAAAAGTATTATAAATGTAACTGTGATGTTTTACATTCTTTTTGCCTAATAAAGATTTCAATCAATCAATCAATTTAAACTCAAAGACAATGAAAACTGAAAACCGAACATCTGCATTAAAACAAAGAATAGTAAATGAACCATCTGTTTCCACTTTCTAACTGTTCACATCAACTAAGGTTACCATCATCCACAGCCACTGCTCTGAAACAACACAGGACTGGTATGAGTTTAATTCCTGTCATGTCCTTCCGGCACCCCCCACCTCCCCCCACGTATTTAACAACCTCGCTGGCGGACCGGTGTCACGGATCCCCGGGGTGAAGGGTCAAGCACGCGCTGGCTTGTTCGACCGCAGCGCATGTCTACAGTTTCCTGTGTGAGAGGCTCAGCTTTCCTTTGTTCACTCTCATTCAAGTTACGCGCACACGTACACGCACGTGTACACACACACACACACACACACACAGACACGCACACGCGCACACACACACACACACACACACACACACACACACACACACACACACACACACACACACACACACACACACACACACACACACACACACACACACACACACACACACACACACACACACACACACACACACACACACACACACACACACTGCAAGCCTGGGGGAAGGGTAGCAGACGGTAGTGTTACTGGTAGTGTTCTGTCAGTGAGTTCAAACACAGCTCCTCAGAGTCACACGTCGTCGTCTGTTATATGATGTGCAAAGGGGGCATCATGGTGCTTCTACAGTAGCACTCGTCTCTGTAATACAGACTGAGATATGTAACCACGTACTCCTCTGTAAGTTACACACAGACTGAGATATTTATTAACCATGCACTCCTCTGTAAGTTACACACAGACTGAGATATTTATTAACCATGCACTCCTCTGTAAGTTACACACAGACTGAGATATTTATTAACCATGCACTCCTCAGTAGTGGTGCGACAGTTAATCAAACTAATCGATTTAACCGATTATAACGATAATCAATAATGTAATAAAATAATACGTAATAATTGATCAATATGGAAAATAATCGGTTGACAACGCATTTACGGCGGGTATTGCATAACTGGGTGGGGCATGCATTTTCCAACTCGCATCGTTCCTGAGTAGGACGGTGTCCGACAAGTTACTTAGGAATTACTGAACCTCGACCAACCTATATGTTCAAACACAGCAATCTGCCTTACCACTGACAAAGTAGTAACACATCTGGGTGGTTCTCTCACAAATTCTGTCTCACAGTTTCTGCACATTTAAAAAAAGAAGTCCAAATTGAATCAACATAGTATCGCTCTACAACGCACTCTCTTTTAAACATAGTGTATTATGAGTTAAAATCACTAGTTGAATAAATGCTTTAAAGCTGCGATCTGGAACTTAATTTAATGAACAAAACGTTATTTTAACCAATGTGAATGTAGCACATCTACAGTGGTTGGAGGTGGTCTTACTGCTCTTCCATTGAGACATTTAGACCCCAGTAGGATGTCTACATGGTTGACCAGTAATACTGCCTGAAGCTCATAGCGCACAATATCTCCCCCTGGCCCAGCCGAGTGGTAGAAATTCGGTCTCTCGTGTGGTAAACCTGGGTTCAAATCCCGGGGAGAAGGACATTAAAGTTAGGGATTGCAGCTTTAACATCTAATGCCTAATACTGAAGCTCATTCCCTCCCTTCGCTGTGCTACTGTCTGCCTCTATGGCTCCAGAAGGGGAAACCCTGTGTGTCCTTGGAGTGAGCCGCCATTAGACTGGATGACAGGGGGCCACCACCACTGACACGCCACCGGACCGGGGAGATCCACAGACTGATAGGGAGGGAAAGCCCTGGCGTAAGCACTTCCTCTGATACCACTGACAGCAGGACAAAGGCTGTTCAGCTGCGTGGATGAGAGACCGTGAGGTTCATCTATGAGTCACTGCAGTGTTTGTACACACACATGTACAGTATAAAAACATGCATGTGCACACACACTAGCCCAAACACACACTCGAAGGCCCTCTGCTACCTTGTGTGCTTATGAGTAAGTGTGTGTGTGTGTGTGTGTGTGTGTGTGTGTGTGTGTGTGTGTGTGTGTGTGTGTGTGTGTGTGTGTGTGTGTGTGTGTGTGTGTGTGTGTGTGTGTGTGTGTGGTACGTGAGCTTGCTATAAATGAAAATCTCTATGCTTTGTCATTGTCTTATTTCTCTCCTCCACTCCCATCTCCTCTCCCATTCTCCACTCCCATCCTCTCCTCTCCTCTCCTCTCCTCTCCCATCCTCTCCTCTCCTCTATAAATCAGAGTCATCCTTTCTTCACAACACCGCATTTCTGTCAGGCGAAGCCTCATGGTCTCCAGCTGCAGACCAAAGGTCAGTCAGTTAACACTTCAACAAACCAGTCATGTATGTCTGTAATGAGAATTCCAAAAAATGTTTAGGATTAGGATCAGATTAAGATACTCACCATCACTTTTAGACTGCTATTTTATGCAAAATTGCCTTTATTTTTTATATAATTTAATATAAGAGCTTTACAGGACAACAACACAAGACCTGGCAACACTGGCAGGATCTTGCAGACCAGCGCTGCCAGCTCTAATGCATGCGCACAACAACGTGCGCATCGGCCAACAATTTGTGCTGAACTAAATGACTGCCAGTCTGAAGTAGTCTGAAGTAGTCACGGTGCGTCACCTTTACATGGCTCCATCCATGACGCACCGTGCTCCTAGCCTGCTCACATCAACACCACAGGACGGAGCACTAAGTAAGACAAGCAGCTAAGAACAGGTGAGTGTGGTGACATGTTCTCTAACCCCACCCGAGATCCACCTCCACAGTAACACTATCTATTCTAGACAACTCTCTCTCTCTCTGTGTGTGTGTGTGTGTGTGTGTGTGTGTGTGTGTGTGTGTGTGTGTGTGTGTGTGTGTGTGTGTGTGTGTGTGTGTGTGTGTGTGTGTGTGTGTGTGTGTGTGTGTGTGTGTGTGTGTGTGTGTGTGTGTATGGATTTGCGTGCATGTGTGTGTGTGTGTGTTATCGCTGTCATCGGGCTGTCTGCTTTATACTATCAGTATTAACAGAGTGCCACTGTCTGGAGAGCCCCGCCACTTTATCAGCACCCTGGACTCAGTGCGCGTTTGTGTGTCGTCGTGTGCATATGCGCGAGTGTCTGTGTGCTGTGTGCACACGTCGTTGTGTTGCTGAAACAAAGGCATTCTTCTCATGGCTGAGAGGCTTAAAGGTGTCAAGCTGCTTCCTTAGACTCATCTATTCTTCCACTCTCCCCGTCCACCCTCCATCTCTATTTTCTTACTCTCTGTGAAACCTGTTCCCCTACTTCAGCTCAGCATTACTCACACCTGTGTGTGTGTGTGTGTGTGTGTGTGTGTGTGTGTGTGTGTGTGTGTGTGTGTGTGTGTGTGTGTGGGTGTGTGTGTGTGTGTGTGTGTGTGTGTGCGTGTGCGTGTGTGTGTGTGTGTTGCAGAGGAGGTCAAAACACAGCTGCTGACTGTGTGTTGTGTCACCTGGGAGGCTCACAGGTCAGGGTGTTCAGCACGGCAGACAGATTTCCTTTCGTACTGCTGTAGTACGACGGTGTGACTTGCCAAAAAAATTATCGCAACACATTGTTAGCTTGTAGATCAGTTATTTTTGGTAAGTGACATCCTTGAGCGATAGAGTATAGAGATTCAGCGTTACAGCTGAAGGAGTGTCATTCACACCGAATCAAACCACAGTCTGACCTGTCTGACCTCTGCCGTTAAAGAGCCTATAGGTCAGAGTTGAGGGGTCAAAAGTAGCACAGTACTGGCTTTGTTTGCATCCAGTGCAACACCGGGGTCATCCTTTTAATCATGTACCACTCCTTGGCCCAGATTCCAAGCTAGAAATAGATTTTAAGAAGGTCTTTCATTAAATAAAGGCCCTCAGAGCCACTATCAAAGCAGGTTGAGGTTGACGCTGGTTCACGGTGATTCATTTACACTGCTGTCCATTATTCAGCCATCACAGTCACAGCCAAAAGCAGGTAAATGTGAGGATAACACACACACACAAGTAACACCTGAGATTTGAACCAAAGTCTCTCTCTTGGGAAACCAAACATCTACCGCTAGGCCAAGAGGGAGTGACCCTTTGGGGCTTCAGGCTGAGCTACTGAGCTACTCTGCCACACACACACACACACACACACACACACACACACACACACACACACACACACACACACACACACACACACACACACACACACACACACACACACACACACACACACACACACACACACACACACACACAATATAGTGATGAAAGAATGGATGCACTGGACCCAGTTGATATCTACAGAAACACTAATGGACTGATGTAAAATGTCCACGAGTGGCTTATTTCTGAATCCATTTGACCGGATATGCTTTTTAGACAAAGGGTATATTACGCAGTATATCTGATGCCAAGAAATCTCAAAAGTGAAACCTAATATGTCATGTAATTCTATCCTAAGACAAGCACAGCATCATCTTAACAGCAAACTCAGCAAACAAAGTGTCGCAGCAGCCATTTGTTTTGTTTTCATTGTCACTTCCTGTTTTCAGAGATCATGGTTGATGATATTCTGTGACAAATTGTTGGTCGGGTCAAAAGCTGCTTGCACCCTTTTTCCTGGTGAGAGATGTGATGAGTAAGACTCAAAGTTTGCAGAGGAGGTGAGTTTTCAGACTGTCTGGGAGTTGAACTCCCCGAGCTCTTTTTTTGCTCCTCACCAGACTCCATCCTAACAACACATGCTGCAACAACTCCCACCTTGCCAGGCAATTTACACACTAACACTTCTCTTCTAATTTAAGATCGCTTTCTTCACACTATTAGCATATTTCCATCTCAATGCCTCGTCTATTTCAAGATTCTGCTCTCAAACAATCCTGGCATTTGTTTATTTTTAGTCCTGACACCAATTTCGTAGCGTAGTGAGACGAGCTCTCGTGTGTTTCCACTCTGTCCTACATTATCCTCCACGCTCCTTGAAGGCTGATAGCGGTTTAACTGAAATTCGAATGCCTTTGAGTTTTTCTCCCCCCCATGTTGACAACAAAATAAAGAATATACCTGTTTACCCTCCCTCTCCATGCCCTACTTCCCAATGTGCCAGTCTGGATGCCCATACAGATGGCCCTGCAGCAGCCCACTGGCCCCAGTGGGAGCTGCTGGCACAAGACGCCGGCCCATTGGACCTCTGCCTTCAACGCCCCCCAAAGTCCCTTGAGGACTCTGCTCTATTGGTGCCCAAAGCGATGCCAAACCCCGGCCTCGGGCAGACTGCCAGGCTGCTGCCCACCGCACCACCGCCAACAGAGAGTGAGTGAAGAATACCACACAGATGTCACACAGAGGCTCACGCCTTCAAACAAAACCAAAACACCGGACTGTTGTCGGCGAGCGGTCTGCGTGGGGAGGGTGGGGTCGGATTGAGAAAACAAATGAGTTCATTGTGCCTTGAAAAAAAAAACACATGCATGCACACTTGCACCCACACGGCAGCCAAACACAGTGTTGAGTTACCATCAAGACATTCCAGCTCCCCACCCATTCCTCTCTCTCTCTCTCTGTGTCTGTGTCCCTCTCTCACTCTCTCTCTGACAGAGGTTGAGAATCATGCTGCAGGGCTCAATGGAGACACGCTCTGCAAATCCTTTTATTGAAAGTCCTCTGTGGCATCTGAACACGGTCATGGAGAGACATACTGGCACCTGTTTCACACACACATCACCTCCATCAATCTCAATGTAAACCTTGTTAGGAATTCCAGGCCATGAACACGCCCTGCAGCCTGTGTGTGTGTGTGTGTGTGTGTGTGTGTGTGTGTGTGTGTGTGTGTGTGTGTGTGTGTGTGTGTGTGTGTGTGTGTGTGTGTGTGTGTGTGTGTGTGTGTAGGCACGCATGTGCATGACGTGCGTGTGTGTAAACAGTAACACACAGCCAGCTATCCTCATTCCTTAAAAACACAGTGTGCATGTGTTTACAGTATGTGCGCTCTTGTGCATGTGTGTGTCCGTATGTGATGCATGTGTGCATACTGCGCACACATGTTTGAGAAGGATGAGTGGTTGTGAAGCCAAACCAAGCCCCTCTGAGGTCCTCAGAGCCCTCTCACTTCCTGAACAGACGGAGAGCAACAGACACAGACGATAAAAACAGGGTGCGCAAGGTCACACACCTTCACTCCCTAAAGTCATCACCTCACCAACATTTACATTTAGATGGAGTCAAGGTCAGCATTATATGAAATGGTGGCCTTGAGGCAAAGCAAAATAAAATAATTTGGAAAAAAAGAATAAATAAATAAATGAACATTTTAAATCCCCTGCCCAGAAAATAGCTGATCTACAAGCTCACAATGCATCGTGCCATGTGAGCTTGTAGATCTATTTTTGACACAAACTATAAAATAGTTAAGGTTGAGTGCCATTATCTCTCAGAGAAGGAGATGAGAAGGATGAGATGAGACTCCTGCATAGTGGGAGTGGACCATCTATCATGTTACTTTGAGATAATCGCAGCGGAGCACAGACTGCGTTTTTTAGTGGTTACGCAGCAAATGTCTCAGCTATAAGAGACCTAAATCTGTCATATTGCTTTAGAAAAAAAGTAAGCCCTGAATTATTCATAATATTCAAATGTATAACCACCTGGTGACGCAAGGCTCCTTTGAATTCAACTGGACAGGAGTGATTTGGCTCCCTCCCCAAACAAGACATAATTCTGCTTGAAGTGCCACTTAGAACGAATCATCATCTCAAAACGTGGATGAAAGGAGATGCGAGGAGGAAGCAAAAATAGAGAGGTTAAAAGGCATCCTGAAGGATTCCTCACTAATGGTTTGCATTGTACTTACAGTACATCTACCTGGCTACGGTCAAATAGTTGCAGTGGTCAGAACATACAGGATTGCATTACTCTCAATTATCACGTACTGTGTACACGTCCATATAACCAAGAGAGATGGCAACTGATGCAAATCTAATAACAAGGCATTACTAATTTCATCACGGCTGTCACCGGTCATATTTTAATGGATCTATCTCCCCATTATAATCACCATAGACAATGCCATGTGTCACTGTCGATGTAACTAATTAGAATCGGGAAGGATAGCATGGCTTGATCTCACGCTTCATGAGTGACACACACACACACACACACACACACACACACACACACACACACACACACACACACACACACGATGCAACACCATTCACCCATAGATTACTGTCTTAGGCTTGTTATATTTATATATATATATATGTTATTGATCCTTTCACACTATTTACTGTACAAAACTCAAGTGTTGTTTTTGACCCAGGAAATCCAAATAGACAGAACATCAATATCCGTCCAGCGTCCATATGACCACATGCAGGCCATGTGGAGCCAGATAAGCCAGGCCAGCACCAGAGTGGGCTGAGCGTTGCCATGGAGTCCAGGCTCACGTTGGGAGGTAATTAGATGCCTGTTGAGTCCCCACTGTGATACCCCCCCCACGTCTCTCTTTTATTAGATCAAAATCCCCCCCCCCCCCCCCCCCCTCTCTCGTCTCCTGAGAGGAAGTTACGGACAATAGTGATCGTACGTGAACCCTTCCCGCTAATGCTATATGACCTGTCAGGCTGTGTCAGCTGCATCGCAACCACCAACCAGGCCTGTCAGGTACACCATGTGCACCCCAATACATCCAGAGGCCTGTCAGGTACCATGTTTTGTCCCTCTTAACCCATTGAATTCGGGGACGCATCTCTGTCATTTTAGATTTATTTGGCTATTCAAAAATAGCAGATATACAAGCTCATAGCGCGGCACTCTCGGAGCTTGTAGATCTATTTTTCTTTTACATTTTTATCGTGAAAATGTGTACAAATCTTTGGACGTATATTTTTTGAAGCGAACTCAAATCTTTGCTTCTGGGGGTCCCTGGAACAAAATATTTGACAAATGTTAGCTTTAAAAAATATATATATTCAAAGATTTGCACAAAATGTTCACGATTAAAAAGAAGAAAAAGCAGATCTACAAGCTCATAGCACGGCACTTGGTGCCGCACTGTGAGCTTGTATATCTGCTAGACGCGTTCCCGGATTGAGTGGGTTAAATGTTAGCCACTTTCAACCTGGTGTCCCTATTTTGGGCATGTCATTATAACAGGCAACGGGTTTCAAAACACTTTCATGAATAGCAGATCTGCAAAGGTTGCATCATGACGCATCATGATCTTTTACATCTGATATTCTTGACAATGTTTTGATAGGGCTTTAAGTGGTTAAACCTGCAAGGTGGTTGTAGCTGTATGTGCTCAGAGAAACTCCACAACCCAATCGCGTCGGTGAAAATCCCCAGGCTTCACGATGAAAGGAACAAGAGGCACTGTGACTGATGCATTCTGTTCCAATGTGTCTACAGGGCCTGTTCTGTGCATGCTAGACATGAAGGCAAAGTATGATCGCAATTTTTCAGTGCTAGAGCTAAACACTGGAATTCGTCCAGTCAGTGTAAAATCGAACAGGCAGTGATGTCTTAGAGAGAGTGACCTCATGTTTGGACTGTTTTGATTGGTACTGTTTTGACCGTGCTGTTAGACCACGCTGTCATTTCCCTTCAGTACCGTTTTATAGCTGTGGGCATTGAGTGTTTAGAGGCACAGCGTGGATTCACTCTGCTGAACGGGAAAATGCAACAACCAGGTAGCCTCAAAGTCGGGCTTGGACTGCTGGGAGGCAAAAGTGATGGGGCATGAATATAGCTATACAGTGGATGACATGACAGACACCACAGAGAAGTCAAAAAGATTCTACTGCATGATGCTGTCTGTTACAACAATGTGTTTGTTTTCACCCCCTGGGCACAGAAGAACTCACTGCCAGTCAAGGTGAGTGAGAGTGGATAAATACACACTCCCCAGGGTGACATCATGGAGAGAGACAGAGAAAGACAGATGTGTGCATTGGAAAGAGGAAGAATGAAGCTCCACGCTGAGAGAGGAGGGGGAGAAATCTGAAGCCCCACTGCCATGCTCCGTTCTCCTGGGGGGCAGGGTGGTGCAGGCTGGGTGTGGGAATGTTGGGAACAGTGATGCCTGTGGTGGTAACATATCAGCAACCCAGTGTAGAATATCTCCCCACCTAACTGGTTTCTCAAAGATACTCGCTTACTTTCATGCACCTTGCAGTATATATGCCATAGGCTAGATAAAATTTGCCACAGTAATCCTTGTGCGTTGGCGTTGAAAAGCAATGCAGTATGCCTGCAACATCTCTCTTTAGAGGTGTTAAACTGCTTCCCAATCCCTAGGTATGGAATAGAATAACGATCACAGGACCACAATGAAAAAAGCCCCTATAGGGCTGTTATCCTTTTAACAATGATTGTAAAATCATACCTCTGTACTATTTGCAAACTGTCAATAAAGTATTCAATCAATCCAACTGTGTTGTTCAGTACAGTTATGGTTCAAATCAAAAATTCAAACCAGATCGATTTTAGCACTGTAGATAGGCTGTAGTAGTGGAATAAGATACAACCACACCCAGTCACCATTTCCTACAAACAATAAACATTTATGGTTGACAAGTGATATCAGTGGTGTACATTCTCTCTCTCTCTCTCTCTCTCTCTCTCTCTCTCTCTCTCTCTCTCTCTCTCTCTCTCTCTCTCTCTCTCTCTCTCTCTCTCTCTCTCTCTCTCTCTCTCTCTCTCTCTCTCTCTCTCTCTCTCTCTCTCTCTCTCTCTCTCTCTCTCTCTCTCTCTGGTAGAGGGGGGGTAGTGTTAGAGGAAATCCGCGTGCGCCAGCACATTTAATGATTACACAAATAGAGATTGATAGATAAGCACAACACGTCGTAGCATGTGAACCAAAACAAGGGCCATGCAGTAAGCGATACACATGTCAGACTGCCAGTACTTCCACTTTCTGAAATTAAAAATCCCTGGCTGGCTGCGTGGCTACAGACGACGTTTTCATTCTTGCTTGTCCACAATGTCACCTGCAGACCCTCCAAGCTTTAAGCCGGCCCGGGACCCTCCCTCCCCGGCGTGTGCTTCATTACATCATGACATTGTGGATGGTGTGTGGCTATAGTCGTGACAAATTGACCAAAATGATATTGTGGCTCCACGCAGATCGGAACGAGCAGAGATTTCCATACATAATACAGATAGGGCTTTAATACACGCCCTTTGCAGCTCAGCCGCTGACTCACACCGCATACAGACTAGTTTATGACGCTTGCATCGTAGTAAAGTGATGCAGCTGACAAGCGACACCGTGGTACTACGGAGTATACATGCTGCTTATCTCAGTCGGGTAGGACAGTGGTTTTCAACCAGTGGTCCGGGGACCACCAGTGATCCTTGAGGGGGTTCCAGGGGACAAATTAATTAGACAAATGAATAGTTAGGAAGTAGGAACCAAATTGACCCTTATGTGTCTGTAACTCTGAGAGTGTACGGGTCCATTTGGTTCCCATTTGTACACTCTCAGAGTTAAATGAACACTAATGGTGATGATACAGTGTAGATTAAGACCCCCAAGAAATCAAAATGGTTGAGTCCCTGGCATATCTTTTCAAATGGGGGTCCATGGGCTAATATGTGTCAATTTGGGGGTCCGTGACGCGAAAAAGGTTGAAAACCACTGGGGTAGGACACTGTTGTTGCCCTGATACCATCAGCCGTGTTGGTAAACTTTGAACCACACACAGCAGAGTGTGCGCTCGGAATCATACTTCTGTTCTGACGCCAACGTAACGTTTCCAGCATCGTGCTGGGATCGAACCCGGGTCTCCAACTCGGTAAACCGGCAGGTAACAAGCAACGCCAAGAGTAGTAGCTGCCTTCAACGGGCAAGTTACGGCCATGTGTTTTGTGGGGTTGCTACGCTATGAATAAATGGCTAAATGCACAACTGATTATATCGCAGATCCATGGGGGTCTTTTCTCTCTCTCTCTCTCCAGTCTCCATCATGCACACGCGCGGGTAAACACACATACACACAGTACACACACACACACATGCGGAGATGCTGCGGGCGTGAGTGAAATGTTATTATTATGCCCACAATATGATGTTGTAGAATAGATCATGTGTACTTACCACCAGCTCTACACTGTCAAGTCCATCCTTCAGTCCAGTTGCTGCATCCAACGTCAATGTGGAAATAGTTCTAATCCAGATATTCCCAAACCAATTAACAAATATAACTATAATAATGAAACAAATCGCACGTCAGACGGGATCCAAGACTCGCGGGTCTAAAAACGAGGAAACGTCTCTTCGGGCTGAACGCAAATGTCGTTAATTTACTGCAGGTTAAATGTTTGACAGCGACTCGTTGTAAAGTGAATTCCCTCTGATCTCCACCGGAGGAGACGCAGTGAAGGTGTGGTGGTTGTTCTGAGTCTGACGACTAGATGTTTCTGTAGGGAAGCCACTGACGACGAGACGCTCTCTCTCTTGCTCTCTCGCTCTCTCTCTCTCTCTCACACACACACACACACACGCACGCACGCACGCACACGCACGCACGCACGCATGCACGCACCACACACACACACACACACACACACACACACACACACACACACACACACACACACACACACACACACACACACACACACACACACACACACACACACACACAGTCCCCTCCTCTCAAGGCAGCAGCTCTGCAGCTTCAGGCACTTGATCCTACTATGAATTTTGTAATTTTACCAGATTAATGTATAAATACTAGTATTATTATTATACTCTACTAATAATAATACTAATAATGATACTAATACTACTACTACTACTACTACTGCTACTACTACTACTAATAATAATAATAATAATAATTAACAGCTTAAACCCCATATGGGTAACCGGAGTCCCTCAGGGCTCAATACTTGTGTATTTTCTGTTTTCTGTTATTGTGGGTAAAGCTTTTGCTGCAAATAGCCAATCGACATTGCATTGTGAGCTTGTCGATCTGCTATTTTCAGCGAAAGCTTTCCCCACAATACGGATGCTGGGGTTTGAGTGGTTAATGTTATTTAATGTTATATATTTAGCATATATTTTATTTTAGATAATAGCCTATATAATTGGGTTATTCTATTTTAACCTCTGTGTTTAATGCCTCGTAACATCTTTGCTGACTTAAGCCTAATTTATAGTATAGCGACACCACTGTGACGTGGATGCATAAATTAAGCTTAGGCTAATAAAAGTCACAACAGTGTATATGCACAAGGTGAAAGAGGCATTGAATAATGGTGGCTTTAACATTAAAGTGTGATAACAATTTTCATAGATAAAATAAGAGACAAAATGGGGAGTCAGTCTATGATCACTGAAACCCCCTCTTTCTGTTCTGTTATGATTCATCCCATATTCATAGGCTCCAAGCCAGTGAGATATACCCCAACAGTCATGGACAGATTATACTATTTGTAAAACATCAAACGCCTCTTCATTTCCTCGCCTCAGGAAGCACACAGCATGAGTGACATTCTCTATCCGTGACCTCCCCCCATAGGGGGGCATCTCTGAATATGCAAATGAGACTGATATTAAAGCCCGCATATGACTGTCAATTAAAATGTATTTAATTAATAACATTTGCCTCAATTTGAATTTGGCAATTGGAGAATAGCAAGCCGAGGGGGGCGGAATGTAGCAGAGTAGCCTTGCCTGAAACCCAGAAGCATATAGGCTAATGTCTAGCTTTGGATGAGCGGCAGATGTTTGGTTTTCCATGTAGACTAGGGTTCGAATAGAAGGTATATTAACACAGAATTGTGGCACAAGTGGATGGAGGGAAGTAATTCATCGGACGGACGGGCAGACAGACGGATGGACGGCTGCTGCTGATAAGAATTCTCTACAAGGATAACAATGTAACTGAAGGGAACACAAGAATAACAACGTATAAAAAAAAACACAGACAAAAGCAATGTGTGTGACAAGGATGTGGTATGGGACTCTGTCACTGTGTGCCAAGCATTCATTCTGCTCTTCAGTGCCCTTCTTCAGCATTCTGCTACTTTCCCCTGTGCTGATGCATGTGTGTCGTTCCTGACATAGGCCACAGTTTGGGACAAATGTTGGACATGAAACCATATATATATATCCTCATCCTCCCCTCTGGTTACAGAGGGGAGGATGAGGAGGAAACTGGACACTATCCTGGTAAACATCTATCATCCGCTCCATGATATCGTCAGGTGGAAACCTCATACATACGTCCAAAACCGTTCCCTTTTCAGGAAATGGAATGAAATAGCAGATCTACAAGCTCACAACGCGACGCGTTGTGACCTTGTAGATCTGCTATTTTCAGTACTTGATAGCGACGGTATGCTATTGTGGCTGAGAAGCACATTCAGCCACAGACTCATCGTTCCCCTGCACAAATCAAAGTGACTTGGACAGTCCTGTGTGCCAGTAGACATCAGGCTCCACAACCAAGCCCACATACATATGTACATTCTGTTCTGTTCTTGGATTACTGACTCCAGCTTGACTCTGGCACATTTATATCCAGACTACTGGGATGTACACTTCAGAATATGACAAATGCCTGTTAAGGATAACTGTTGTGAGAGACTCAGTATATTCACTCATGCATTCATTATTGATAGACTGTTTGTAATCTTATTATATTCACTTGTACATATATAGTATATCAGTTTAATATTCACTGTTGATAGTCTGGCTACATATACGTTCATATATTCATACGCAATGTGTATTCATGCATATATTTACTGCTGCTGTAGATTGTACATTTATACATATATATATATGTGTGTGTGTGTGTGTGTGTGTGTGTGTGTGTGTGTGTGTGTGTGTGTGTGTGTGTGTGTGTGTGTGTGTGTGTGTGTGTGTGTGTGTGTGTGTGTGTGTGTGTGTGTGTTGCAGTGTCCCTTCACAAGTGAGAAGGGCTCTGGTCACTGAATTGCTGACATGGTCAACATTCATTTCTCTATTCACAGACCTACATAACAAACACAATGTTGTGAGGTGTATTTAGAGAACATATTCACTGCAGTAAGTGACAGTTGTTCCTATGTTTCTTACAGCCTTACTTCTATGCAACATGTCACACCCATGTAATACTTCTATCAGTCACTGTTACTTGGTGCCAGCGTGGGAGGAAGACCATCACAGAACTGCTGTGAGTCAACTTGACGAACAGACTCCTTTGTGCAGCAATATTTAGACTGGCACTGAAGGCTAAAGGCCGGGCATTGAATGTGGAATAAAAGGCAGCAGGAAGCCGTGGAGAGGTGACCACAAACAGACTTTATTCTCCATCACTATATTTTCGACAAGTAGCACAACACTCAGCCTGGTGGCTTCTTAATGGACACTGGCCCCTTCCTCCAAAGTGCTGTTATTTTCTCTTAGGCCCCCGCATTTGTTCCTCTCTCTCCCTCTCCCCCTTTGACAAGCTCCACTGCTCAATTAATACTCGTGTCTAGCCCCTCCCTCTTCCCCCGATTAGAGATAGAGGGATGTATTTCTTTATCTTCTGTTACAGTGCCACAGACAATTCACGTGACTGTTAGCGTGTCTTTGGCAACGAACGGAGATCACTTGTCATCTGAACTACAGATAAACAAATCATTATGCTAAATCTATTGCACCATTTATAGTTATTTACTGTCTACAAAAAAGGAGTAACACCTTGTACTCGTGCTCCATGCCAAACAGTTTTGGCATGGAGCAAGTGTGCAGGCATTAGTCTTTTTTCCAAAATGTTTCTAATGGACCCAAGAGAACATAATGTGAACATAATCATGATGTGCATATAACCCCTCTCCTTCAACTGTTACTATGCCATCACTGTTGATAGACTTTACATATATTTTTTCATATATTCATTGCTGATAAAAAAAACTCTTGACTGTACATGCATCATATATTATATTCATTCGTATTCATTGTTGAAAGGCTGAACATAATAGTATATATTGAGACTGTACTGTACATATACAGATACTCATTCAGGTACTAGTGCCAGAAGTTATTTGCCTTGTTTTTTGGCTTTACTCTTATTTTTAAGAGACCCTAGTGTGTTCCAACCTAGCTGCTTTGCTACTATGACACCTGAATTCCACTCTTTGGTTCAATAAAGGATTATCCTCTATCTCTTACATTATCAACAAACATGTTGAGTTGGTCCTGGTTCTGCATGGTAAGACCCGGTATGCCAGAGCATGGAAATGTGGCTTTGTGTCACACTGACTGAATGTCACCCTTAACCCGTGATGTCACACACAGCAGCATTAATGGACAGTGACCCTATGAAAATAAATGCTGTTGTTTTCGCTCTGATGTTGTAGAGACTTTCTTACTCACAAGGTCATCTGATTGTCTGTCTCTCTGTGTTTGTCATTTATATCCACTGTCTCTCTAGAATTAGCAATTTAGGCATTTAGCAGATGCTCTTATCCAATCAGAATAAATGGCATGAACCCTAGTCAACAAAATAGATAAAGATAAATGGTCACGTAAGTAGAGTGCAAAGAAAACAATCAAGTGCTACAAAGGAAACCAGGTAAACATCAAAACTAGCATCTTTCTAAATAACATGAATAACAAGGTTAGCATCTGTGGACAAGCAAACAGCATGCATCTATCTACTGTATATAGCATACTGTACTATTACATGTGAACAAGTAACCAACATACATCTACACCTACCTAGCATGTGTCTCGTTCTGTCTCTCTTTGTCTCATTGTCTCTGTCTCTCCCTCTCTGGGTTTGAGACAGCACCCTGGTTTCTTTTATTTTTTTCAAACTATCCAACACAGGACTGAGGCTTGAGTTGGACCTGGTCCTGCATGGTTAGACCCTGGTTAGACCCTGCATTTGTCACATTCATGAAGCATCATCCTTGGCCAGGGATGTCACGCGTCGGTGTTCTGGTAGAAAGACAAACACGATGTGAAACCTGTCTCCACCGCAGCAGGGAGAGACAGCTGCTAGCCAGTGGACAAGTCATAGCAAAGAGAGGAAATATAGAGGAACGCATTGAGGAGAGAGAGATGGACGCATTGAACAACATGAATAGGGAGACGAAAAGGATGACAGAGCTGTTTTCCTGGAGCAGAGAACTGTTACCTTTGTGAGAATGGAGAGACCTTTGCAGCCATTGGTGTCTGTTAGCAGACAAGAGGCTGGTACACGTGATGTTGTTGCCAGCACTCAAGCCCGGTCAGTTAACGTTACCCCAGACGCCTCTCTGTCTCCTCAGATGAATGGTTAGACTGCACCCCCACCTGCCCCCCCCCCCCCCCCACGCCAGCCACCCCCGAACCCCACAGAGAGGATGAATCAAGATTCAAGAGGGTTTATTTGTCACTCGCTGATACAAGTTCAAGCAGTGAAATGTTGGTGTGGGATGCTCCGCAGACTGTGCAAACAATATACAGTAGGCCTATAACAACAATGGTAACTAGAAAAAGTGCTCCTCGGAGCACAAGTCTCCGCCAGGTCAGGTAGGTTATTTTGGCCTCCTGGTGGCGCTATAATAGGCCAATGGGAAAAGGGTGGCATTTCTTCCTAGGCCGTGCACGGCAATCGGACACTGCATTCATGATTTGAGGCATTTTGTTCTAAAAATGTGTTTTGCTAAATTTGACCTGCTGGTGGCGCTATAACAGGCCAATGTAAAAAGGGTGGCATTTGTTCCTCAACGTAGTGCAAATGTGCGTTCAAAGTTTCACCGCAATCGGAGGCTGCGTTCATGATTTGCGGCATTTTGTGCAAAACGGGCCACTCCTGCAAACTTTAGATGTCAATCTTAGCCAATCAGGATGGAATATGAAAAATCAAACAGATAAGTCTTGATCACATGACTATAGAGATCATGTGTACCGATTTGCGTGAAATTTGGATCAAATGTGAAGGCTTAATATCAAAAAATGTCTTTTACATAAGTCGGCCTCCTGGTGGCGCTATAAAAAGCAAATGTGAAAAATGCAGGGCAAAGGTTTTTCCTTGACGTCTAGAGAGTGTGCATGCAAAGTTTTACACAGATCGGGACAGTTATAGGTAAAAACACAAATTGGCCTGTTATGGCGCCACCATGAGGCTGATTTAAACATTTTCAAATGGCATTTCTTCCTCGGCCTAATGGGAATGTGTGTGAAAAAAATCACATAAATTGCATGCTGTGTTCATGATTTGAGGCATTGTGTTTGAAACGGAGTACTCCTGCTAACTTTGGAAGCCAATTTTTGCCAATCAGGATGGAATATGAAAAATCTGAAATTAGACGTTTCTTTTAATGACTATAGAGATACTGTGTACCGACTTGTGGGATTTTTGCCCAAAATCTGTAGGAGTACTGTCCAAAAATGTGTTTTGCACAAATCGGCCTCCTGGTGGCGCTATAAAAGGCCCATGAGAAAAATTTGGGGCAGAGGTTCTGCTGTGGCATCCAGGGAGTGTGTGTGCACAGTTTCGCTGCGAGCAAGCCAACGGTGCCGGAGATTAGCTGTACACAGGCAAGACAGAATGACACACGGACGGACGGACGGACGGACGGACGGACAGGGGGTAAAACATACTCTCTCGCCATGCCTTTCGGCCTGGCGGAGACAATAATGCTGGATAAAAAATAAATAAAAGTACAGGTACAGGTAAAAACCTTTTAGCAGCAACGGGGAGTGTACAGAATATGAAAGGGACATGATTTAGCAACACGATTTACTCAATATGCAGTAAAAGGTATATTGTCTCTGTCAAGTGGAAACATTGTATGCCAAAATGGATACTTTTCAGGAAATGGAAAAAGGAACCTGTGTTCCAATGGATTCAATATAGTTAAATTTAGTCACAAGCTCTTGTTAATACTTTTTATTGGTTCAATATTTATAAACCCCACAGACACAGACACACAGGCACAAAGAGTCCATTGCAGGTCCTTCAGAATCCTTTTCGCCCTGCTCAAACACCTGCTATCCTATGAGAGAATTCCCAGTGGTGCGCTTGGCCGACTGCACTACTATACCTTCCACAGGGCTCACAGGTCCTGGGAGGAACTATTCTTGTACCAGACGGTGATGGACCCTGTCAGGATGCTCTGGGTAGCAGCAGAGTAAAATCATTTCAGGATCTTCTCTGAGACCTTGTAAGTTTCTCAGCTGCCTGAGGTGACACAGGTGTTGCCTTCTTTGCCAAAGATTCTGTGTGCATTCTCCATGGCAAGTACTTGAAACTGCTCACAGCTCCCTGCTCACCCTGGGATAGGGGATAAACAGAATCCACAAACAAAATTGTCTTTGTGGTAGTGTAGGGGTACGAGATGAGACAAACTGTGGAGGGTGGGGAAGATCTGACATGTTGATGTCCTGGCTTTTATTTGGTCTGCTCTACTGTAGCAGCTATCTGTCAGGTTTTAATGGCTGTAAGGCAGATAGACAGGTGCAGATCAAGAAACCTGTATATGAGGTATACCTGTATGTACCTGTATATAGTCTACACGTCAATGGCCTCCATGAATGAAGTATTTTCATTATCTAGCCATTCTCAAAAGGCACCACATGCGCGCGTACCATTAACTTTATGGTTGTCTGCTATATTTCACATAGTTTTGTAATGAGAACATGCGAAGATGGTTGGCTTGGTCAGGAAAGGGAGTGGTTGAGAACATTTGTTCTCAGACTGCCTTCATTACAGAGATGTCATTTGGAATTGAACCACGCATGGAGGTTAAGCAGCCGTCCCAAAGCCAGCTGGTACTATTGGACAAGCTGTCTTTTACTTGGCTGTAGGTAGTGTTTCGATCCTGACAGTGCGTAGGAGTTATGTTCTAACATGTAAAAACTGTGGAATCACTCTTTGTTTTTGTTTTGATCTCCTAGAAATGAGTACAAGATGTGTTGGCCTGCTGGCAACAAGGAGAGGATGTGAGACAGAACTTAATGTACTATTATGTGTGAAAGCTCAAAGAGATTCATCCCGTGTTCGTCGTTCAGGAATAATGCAGGAACAATGTCCAAAGGTTGTGGTATTTAAGGTGTTTCAGACGACTTCAGTCTCTTTCTGCTTGTCTTCCCTCTGAGCCGGTGCAACAGGGTGATGAATCGATGATGGGGTCGGTCGAAGGACATTGTATTGACTGTGAGCTGTAATTGCAGCACAGTTAAAGTGACTGTAATTCTCTGTGGGCCCATATAGCTCCCACTGAGGAATGCACAGATGCACAGCATAGTAGAGCCAGTGGTGGAAAGTAACTAATTATATTTACTCAAGTACTGTACTTATAAGTAACATTTTGAGGTACTTTTACTTTACTAGAGTATTTCCAATTCTCAATACTTTTACTTCTACATCTCAGAGGCAAATAGTATTGCCTTGTTTACTCCAATACAATTATTATAATTCTTTTAAAAGTGCCTTTATTAATAGGACAGTAGGTTGACAGGAAACGGGAAGAGAGAGATGGGGAGTGACACGCAGCAAAGGCCGTCGGGATTGGGACTCGAACCAGTCAGGCAACACTGAGCCTAAGTGCCCGGGCCGCTACACCAGCGATCCGGGCCCCAATACAATTATTGGTAGCTTTAGTTACTAGTTACTTTGTAGATTTGAATTATTATTACAAACCATTAACCACTTCAGGCCTATTTAAACTTTGGCTATTTGAAAATAGCCGATCTACAAGCTCACAACGCGTCGTGAGCTTGTAGATCAGCTATTTTCAAAACATTTTAATACATTTTATACATATGATACCTTGTGAAACGGGACATTCTGCATAATGAGTACTTTTACTTTTGGTACTTTAAGTACATTTTGATGCCAATACTTTTGCTGAAGTCAATTTTGATTACCAGACTTTTACTTGAAACAGAGTATTTATACATTGCGGTATTGATACTTTTACTTGAGTAAAAAAATGTTGTACTTTTCCCACCACTGAGTAGAGCTAAATCACACCTGCTACAGGGAAGAGAAGGAAAGCCAGTGGAGATGAACAGCACAAGGGAGAAATTGAAAGTGACGTAAATGGATTTTCAAAATGAGTGTCTGCTTTAGAAATGGCCTCGGCTGATCAACTGTGACATCCACACTACTTAACACTGAGAGCACGTGCACTTTCACATGTGTTCCCAGGGCTGATCTTCTCAAGCAGTCCCTGTCCTCCTGGCACTAGACAACACCGGCCAGCAGGGAGGGACAAGGATGAGAAGTATCCATTCATGGATATACAGTAAGGATATGCAGCATTTACTCCTGTAAATGTGTGCAAATCTTGTTGTGTGTTAATGTTTTTTAAAGCGAACATGTGTAACTGAAATCTTCTGGGTAAATGTCTTCTAAACAGTTTTTTGAAAAAACTTCTGTTTCTATATCAGCGGTTCTCAAACCTTTTTCATGTCAAGGACCCCCAAAATGATATGTATTTGGCCGCGGACCCCCATCTCAAAATATGTTGTTCCAGGGACCCCCCCAGAAGCAAAGATTTGAGTTAAAATCTTTCGCTTTCAAAAATATATACTGTATGTATATTCAAAGATTTGCACACATTTTCACGATTTAAAAGAAAATAGCAGATCTACAAGCTCGTGGCGAGCTTGTAGATCTGCTATTTTTGAATAGTCAAAGAAATCTAAAAATGACACAGATGCGTTCCACGGTCTTAATGGGTTAAAGCAGAGATCATAAGCCCACTGCACCTAGGGGTGATGGAGGTCTGTCCGTGTTTAATCTCCTCAGATGGGCCACAGGTCTCCACTGCCTCCCACTGTGGGTACAGACCAGGGGATAAGGGGATGTGTGCTCTCCACTCATGGGCGTAGCGCTGAACATCTTCCACAAGCCTTGATCAAGGTTAAGCATGTGCAGGATGTGTTGAATTAATTCATTATTAATTATTAATCATACAGATGAAAAACACCTTGTGGATCTGGATCATAATTCTCCCATTTCTTACCTGCTGTTTAACTATGAAATAATGTCACAAACTCAGCTTTGTGATTTTAACAAGCCCCATTGACTTCTATTATAAAATGAAAGTTATTTCAAAAAGTATAAAACATTGAAAGAACATTTCCCACAATTAATTAAAGGAGCTGCAAGTGATTATTTTGTTTTTAGTTTTGTTAAAGTAACTGTTAAATAGCTCTACATTGCCATAGTAATCCTTACAATAGAGTGTTTGTTCAGTAACAGCTGACGGTCTCTGCTTCTCTCTAGATCTTTAGTAAACGGAAAATACATTTTCATATCGGGATACCAATTTCCTCTAATCAGGAGAGAAGGGATGATGAAACAAATGGTAGCCTGGCATGGCCAGATTAATATCACTGCGTAGATATTAGTCTGGAACTTCGGTGTGGAAGATTCATTTCCTATAGGGCCGGTTACAAACAGATTCAAACATGACAGCAAAAAAAATCCCACTTTGAATAGTGGGCTCTGATTGGTCAGCCACAACTCTGGGGTGAGCGAAATGTAATTCAAACCAAGGACTGCCAGACCAATCTGCCCAGGGCTATGTTTTTTTTTTGCTGTGGCAGATTCGTCTGGTTTCCAGGCTAGATAAATGGGTTCTCTCTCATGACTGGATGAAATAGGTGACCCATCTGAACATGTATTTTTTGTTTACTAGAGTGCTGGGGAGATGGGGACACCCTTGTTACTGAACAAATACTCTATAGCGATGATTACTTTCAGAACTTTAACTTTTACACACACACGGACACACGGACACACACGGACACACGGAGACACACGGACACACACAGGCACACACACACACAGACCCTCAGACTGACCCTCTTTAGACAACTAGACTTCTGCAGAAGCATCCATGCCATGATGGGACCTTCGATATTCAGCTGGACTACAGGGACAACAAAACATCAATGTTTTGTCAAACAGCCTCCCAAAGCCACCCTCCCAAAGCAGGTTTGATAGGTCATTAGAGGACAGTTGAGCTGTACATGACAGCACTGACGCTTGACCGGTTCTGACATGTGTAACGCCTCGTGTCTTATGAGAAGAAGGGAATGCAGGGCAGAGCGCGGCACTCAAGGTCACTATGGAGTTCCTGGAATCCATGTTGACATGTCCCCGTAGCATTACAGTGTGCAATGTCCCTCCTCCTCGTATCCACTATTGCCTCATTTACACTTACACGTCATGTGAGAGTGTGCAGAAAATAACAGATCTAAAAGCTCACAACATGCCAAATCGCAATTCACTGTGAGCATGTAGATCAGCAATTTTCAAGGAACGGGACACCATAGTACACCTATACGTATAAGGATCAGTCCAGCACTTTGCAGGATTAGCTCCAGACCCAAAGACATACAGAAACACAGACACACAGATGGACAGACCCTCTTAATACTGTAGATGGCTATAGTCACAAAAACAAGTCCCTTGCACAGAACGGGTGGAGTGGACTTCTCTTTTATTTAGTCGGACAATACTGCAACGATCCTTGCAAGAACACAACACCTCAGAAGTGCAGCTGAGATGTTCCCAAGTGGGTCAAAGTTGGTTGTACAGGTCTGATAAAGGTTCTCAGTCAAGGTCATAAATCATGACAAAGGTGTTTAAGCATGTGGGGTCCATGCTCTAAAAGCCATTAGGGATCTCATTTCTATC